>NW_019724757.1:243912-253467 GCF_002891405.2 Cryptotermes secundus
AACAGACTATCAGTCGCGGTGCATGGGGAAACCCACCCCCTCAATACTGAATCACTGAATCTCCTTGTTTTAGACCATTCTGGATAGGAAATTTATCAGACAATGTTTACCTACACGGACTTTACGTTTCGTTTAAACACATTTTAATCAACCTAACTAGTTTCATGGGTATCCCAAACTCTATTAGAATATTGTACAATACTTTCCTCCTAACTGAATCGTAGGCTCTCTTGAAGTCTATGAATAGCTGATGTACTGTCTCATCGTACTGCCATTTTTTCTCCAATATCTGACGAATGCAAAAGAGCTGATCTGTAGTTGATATGTTACGTCGAAACCCATACTGATGGTCCTCAATAATTTCATTCGTATATAGGGACTTAACCTTGAAAGAAGAATATTGAACAAAATTTTATGAAGTTGATAGCAGTGATATCCCCCGATAATTACTACAGTCAGTTTTATCACCCTTCTTGTGAACTGGTCCAATAATAGACTCCTTCCGCTGATCAGGCAATTCTTCCTTATGCCAAATAGAAGTAATTACATTGTGGATCTTAGAACGTAATATTTCGCCTACTGCTTGAATAAGTTCTGGCGGAATTTGATCACTACCTGGCGATTTATACCGCTTTAATTTTCCAATACCACTTTCAACCTCAAAAGGGCTACGATCAGGTACTAACGGCTCAGCTGTATGCATTTCTGTCTGCCTAACATCACTGACCCTATGTACATTCAATAACTGAGAGAAGTAGTTCCGTTTTAAAAATTATTAACACTGAAAAATGCTTTTTATCACACAATCCTCCAATTGGAATGAGAACATATTTTAATAAATGTGAATGATGGGGTGTTGTGGACGCTCATCCTCTTTTATTTCAGACCTTTGCTGAACCTTGTAACGCTTTCGAAATCATGCTTTTTTTTTACCTTACACGGGTTTTAACATTGTATGAGTAGTAGGTATTTTACCATTAAAATCTTAGTGAGATGTTAAAGTTGGGAGTGTAAGCCCAGGTCCCTCTGTATTTACTTTGACGGAGAAAACAGGACTACTTCTACATTAGGGTTCAGTCGGTATGGATCTAATGTCGAGGAAAGGAGAAGGAAGCAGGAACGAAAGAAGGGAGGGACCCAGTGCAATACATACTGCATGAATTAAGATTCAATTCTTCATCACTCATTCTTACCCCAGTTTCACGCGGTGTCAGTGTTGTTCTTTCCAATTTCCTTTAAAAATGTATTCTTCATTAATGTGTGTTTCAGAGCAAACATCTCTGAGCTAGCGTTACTCGCACGCACACAACCACAATATTGTGGCAGAATATTGTACATCTGCATACTAAGATTTTCAATAGAATGATATTTTTCCAAGGTAACTTACAAACTCTGTGTATGACAAACAATGTCAACAAACAAGGCAAACACTGTCAGTGACAATGCCATATGACAAACACAGAGCAACATAGAGTTGCTTCAGTGCTTCACTGATACCATGCAAAGCAGTGAAAAAGTAACATGATAAGGAGATATCGTATGGCATGAGGTTCATACCGAGTTTTACGAAAATCAGTTAATTAGTATCTACAAAAATGGATTACGGAAGACAGACATACGCTGCTCGCTAAGACCTCTTCCCTCGACGCCTTAAAACTGTTACATTATTACCTTTCCCCTCTTACTTGTCTCAGTGACACTGACGAGATAGGGAAGTTAGTTCTATGTAGAGGATTGTTCCCTTACACCTCCAGAAGTGACACAGCATGACATCAAGTTCGGTGTAACGAACAGGTTACTCGCTGTTACCCTCCGGCAGTGAGAGCAAAAGCAGGTTGTGAAGTTCAGTTTATGTACAGGCTTCTCCCTGTTAGTCTCCCATAGTGAAGCAAGGCAGATAATAAAATTTGAATGTAGCATAAATTCCTTCTCAGCCTTATATAGTGACACAGAAGTGGTCGCGAAGTCCACTATACGTACAGGACCGTCCCCTTAGCCCTCCATAGTTACGCCAAGCAGACAATGAGCAATTCGTGAAGTTCGCTTTACGTGCAGGGTTCTGCCTAAGTCGTCTAGAGATGACAGAGCAGGACATGAAGTTCGGTGTAACGAATAGACTGCCCGCTTGTTACTCCCCCGTAGTCACACAGAATAAGCAGGTCGTGAAGTTCAGTTTATGTACAGGCTTCTCCCTCTTAGTCTGCCACAGAGATGCAGAGCAGATACTGAAGTTCAGAGTAAGCACAGGCTTCTCCCTCTTAGTCTGCTGCAGAGATGCAGAGCAGATACTGAAGTTCAGAGTAAGCACAGGCTTCTCCCTCTTAGTCTGCCGCAGAGATGCAGAGCAGATAATGAATTTCAGTGCAAGCACAGGCTTCTCCCTCTTGGTGTCCTCTAGTGACATTGAACAAGACGCTAAACGTACAATAATAGCATGGAGCAAGTAGTGAATTTCAGTGTTACACAGAAGATTCTCACCCTTGTCCCCTCATGGACTTAAGAGGAACTGAATTGCAAGGCATGTACAGGCGTCTGTATTCCGTAACCTAACACAGTGACACATAGAAGTTGGCAGATTAAAGTTTTATGTAACTAATTCACATTGTTATCATCCGGCATTGGCACAGAGCTGGTGGTGAAATGTATTAACTCTGCAGTCTTGTATATAAATATGTTCTGTGAACCTATCGCATATTTAGCAAAAATAATTTATCCGTTTAAATTTGCCGAAAAGTTATCACGGAATAGAATATACTGTTGCCATAAAGCAACATTTAACGAATGTCTCAGACGCAGAGAAAGATTATGGGGGCATGCATATACAAATAGAATATAACATGAAAGCGGGTAGTTGGATAACAAACAATGTAGTTTGAATAAATAGTAACGTTAAAAGAATACAGGACAAAGGAACGAAAAATAAAAGATAGGATGGGAGGAGAGTGAGGTACAAGAAAAGACGGGAGGAAAGAAAACAACAAAGCACAATTTGCCAGCAATTTCAATTATGCAAATGTCCCTTCGCTCGCTACTGCTCAGTTACCCCGGGGTTAAAAACAGAGCCAGAACAAAGAAAGCGACGGCTCAAAATAAGCTGCGCAGCTACTGTTCGTTAGTTGGGAGAGTGAAGAGATCCCTCTCTCCCCGTCTTCTTAATAAAAAGTCGAGTTAAGTCCCGTGGCACATTAAAGTCAGAACTACGTGTATCCAACACTACCTGGAGAAATCTTCAGCTGCTTATAACTTCTTGCGAGTTCTTCCCGGTATTAAGCGAGTATTACAAGTTTCGGTAGAGAAACTTGTTCCCGCCTCCACAAAGCATACATACAATACACTCTCATGCAGATCACTATGTTTAACTCAAAACTGAATGGAAATACCCATAACACGCTCGGTGTGTTACTTTGACCAGAGTTCATAGTCATCGGACCATGTAGCAGTATCTGCAACTGGGCAACATAATTGAGTTTGGTATGCGGTTTCATTTCCCGTTTACGTTTACAAGACATATTAATTACAGAGAATAATTTATCTTCTTCATGGGGATATACATGTCTATGTTAGAGGGGAATTCTGATATGCAGGTGCATAATACATGATCGTGGAACACAATGTCCTTTATAAAGTATAGTTCACGAAATTCATATCTAATTTGTTTACACTTTTTTAAATTCATAGGCTTACACAATTCCAAGAGTAACCCAGACAAAATTTTCTTCTTCGCGAAAACTAACTTTTTCTATTTTTCAATAAAACAGGTACGCCTCTGAAGTAACTGCATCATTCACAAAAGGGGAAAAAGTCCTATATATATGTTGAATAAGCAATGTCCGATTTGTGACAAAGTGTGACCAACACCTTGCCTAAGTTTATGTAACCGTAAACGAGAATGGAAATTCATAAGCCTACTCGAAATTACAGTGCGCCTAGATGTATTTTCGAATATAGTCCGCACTATTTTAGTATCTTATTGAACGTAATGTTTTTATGGCTTTATGAAACTCGTGATGACTTAATTACAATGCATTTCTTCTTCATGTAAATAAATGTGTCATCTGATTAATTTAAAAAATACATAGAATATATTTGCAGAATATTACAACTCTTTATTTCACAATTTTCCTTTATTTACTTCTCACTTATTCCTGTCATCATCCACATGACGTGATATTTCAATGATCATACTATGATGAAATAGTCCATTGCTAGACAACGGCTCGTTAAAGCTCATTTCATAGCAATGGATACGCTTGAATAAATCAAAACTTTGCCACGGGACTGAACACACGTTAAGGTGCAAATAACACACTTGGAAAAATCAAGGTGTTGCCCCTAGATTGACACAAGTTTCATGGCAACGGATGAAACACAGAATAACAGAGGAACTGATAACTGTTCGAGGCGGTAATCTCTATTCAGGCCGCGTGGCAGTTATAAAAGCGAGTTGATTCGTGCATTCGTAGTAGTAGTAATCAGACAGATGATTCGTGACATATGTCGTTCAAGGCAGTTCAAATTGTGAGTATGAATTCTTCGTTCGTCATAGTAGAAGAGAATACACTCGTGATCCGGCAAGGAATGGAGCGAGTCGTAGCGAGTCGTAGAGCTGTCAGAATTTATTGTAATTGCAGAGAAGAACCAATAACACAATCATCAGACCCAAAAAGCATTTGTATTAGTTACGCCAACCTCGTATACGTGACAATATATTGCTTATGCTCTGGTTCACATTTCCTTTTAACATACGTATTTGAATTAAAACCTACTTCAATTATTAGCATTAAAAGACAATTTGTTTTATCCTTATTACGAGACCTTTATAATGTTCCATGCTGTACTCCAAACAACAGAAACAAAAACAAGTGAAACACAGTAGTTTGTTGCAGCAGAAGAAAATATATGTCGTTGCAAGTCTATTCAATCTAGGGAAAAAATATTTATTCTTCTATTTTGACAGGCCTTTTACATAATCCAATAATTTTAATATAAACTCTGCATACCACAAAGAGGTCCACATTGTACCCTGTACGTTCCTCCTTTCTGTACAGTCGCCCGGTGTGGGTATATCGATGAAGAGCGATTTAGCTTCATTTAAAGAAGGAAGATTACACAAACGGACATGGAAAATATTTAGTACGCACACCCAATACAAATTTTCTCCGAAACCAGCTACGTAGATGAAGCAACGTGGTGAGCAGATTCGACAGTAGATCACTTCACGTGCCTTGTGCAAGGAAATTATAAAAAGAAGTAAGCTTCATGGTATTTCTTTTAAACGAGGACCCTGTGTTAGGAATGTTAAAGACGTCGTTGTTGGAGGACTGTGGAGGCTTTAACGAAATTCATTTGCGCAGTATGGAGATTTTTAAAACAAGTGATGTGTCTGATAGACTTGAAAGGATTCTGACGATGGTGTATACTGTACTTCTTTTGGCTTATTAGGTCCAGTGATTGAGACTAGCTCTTTCTAAGGGGCCCAACTGAGTAGGTTTATCCTTCCCTATCCACCTGAAGACGGAGACAGAGCCAGTCTCCGAAACGTCGTAGTTTTTTGTCTTTTACATACCAGACGTTGGGTGAAGTCCAAAATAAGCCAAAAGAAGTAAAGTAAGGCGCTGACAATACGACTTGTTGCATGAAGCACTGAGAGAGTGTACCAGCGGGTTGCATACGTAACCGAGCACAATGAAACGTATCCGTAGACAATGTCTGGCTGAAATCTCGACATTGACGTGGGTATGTTGCTTTCCAGTTCGTCCTGATAGTTTTGGTTATTGTGGCAGGCACTAATCTTCAATGCAGTCCCAAAGAAAAAGAATCTCGTGGTGAAAATTCGGCACGAGTTGGGGCCATAGTCCTTTCGAACTACATGTTCTCAGATAAGACGGATGGCTCGCACACTCGCCCGTGCTATTATGCTGCGCAGTCTTGCTGGAACCTTGCTTCTGCAATTTCCTCTTCAGAAAGTTGTCTCATGAATTCATGGGCTGTGACAGTGAAACTCTAGAAGTTAATTGGGTTCTGGAAGAAAATGGACCCAATAATCCTACGGCTAGACACTGCATACCACAATCCAGTTCTGACAGAGTGAAGGGGAACTTTATGGGCTGCATGGGGATTTTCCGTCTAACATATGCGAGTAGCCGAGATAGTGTATTCGGTATAGCTACTGGCTACGGGCTGCACGACGGAGGGGTCGGAGTTCGAGTCCCGGTAGGATCAGGATTTTTTTCTCCACGTCATCTAGACCTGCTCTGGGACCCACCCAGCCTCCTATCTAGTGGGTATAGGAGGCTCTTTTACTCGGGGGTAAAGCGGCCGGGACACGACGCTGACCACTCATCTCCAGCTAGTGCCGAGATCAAGAAACTATCGATCTATACATCGACTCCTCAATACGCCTTCACGGCGTAATGCTTAATTAGTTAAGCACAGGGACAACTTTACCTTTTATATGCGACTATTCTGAAAGTTCACATAACCTGTACGTAGGAACGACTCTTCATTTGAGAAAAAATCGCGTCTAGCACGTCGCCGGGCATCCTCCGCCCTTGTAAACAACCATACACGGAAAGGATGTCTTTTTCACAGTTCAGTGGTAACAAAAGCTGAATAACTTGCACATTGTTCGGAAACATCTGCGTTGTCTTGCTGCTGTTTGACATTACAATTCGCTGTGCAGATTTCCGCAAGGACTTGTGAGCTCTTCACTCAGTGCCTCTGCAACAAGAGTCGGCCGCTGGACACTCTTCGGTATGTAAGATTTGATGCTTTCACGGTGGTGACTATGAAGAAAGCAGTCTTCTGGGATTTGGCACCGTGTATATGTGGTGTTAACCGACGTTTCGGAGGAACGTATCGCCTCCATCTTCAGGGTAGAAGAAAAAATATATAAGAAATCTGCAAGCGGAGAGACCGTGAGAACCGGTAAAAGCAGACTGCTTTCCTCACTCTTCGGTATGTTCGTGTTCCCTGCCTGCCTGAACTGCTTCTTACACTTTCGCATCACAGATGTTGCTGGCGCTGGACATCCAAACATAGACAGCTGTTATCATTCTGAGTTGTTTCAAAAGATTCTGTTTTCTGGTAACGTTATGATAAAAACACACGCTTCCTTGCACTGGACGCCACGCTGTTTACTACTTCAGCTGAGCAAATTAATTTCTCCTAAATGGCCCTACATGACGTCATTAACATTCCTAAACTTTGGTTCTCGTTTGAAGAATCGCTCTGTGTAATGGTTTAGATTAAATATTATTTGTAAAATCCTAGGCAATGAGGAAAACATGATATTTGGAATCCGGAACGGAATGCGGATTTGAAATGTAGAATTGATGAACCGGAAATCCGGTACAGTGCCACACTTTTGTGGATATAATGAAGCAGCTCTGAACTTACACTGAGACAAGATACAGATGGCGCCAAAATATTCAAATAATATTTTTATTTCATATTTCTTGTTGTAAGAATTATTAACATAAGAAAGTTAATGTTTCAAAATACGTGTGTGTTTATGGAAGCATGTAAGGAAATTTGCGCATGTCTAAAATTAATTTACATAGTCCTTAATCCAGCATGTATTATATTAATATCGTATATACCTATATACATTCATATGATTTAAAACAACTGTTTTATGTCATATACAGTGCGCAAACACTCGAAATTTTTTCAGCTTACTACTCCTCTTATATAAAGTTTCATAAAACTTGGCCATATAAAATATTGGCAAAAAATCTGGGCGTAGGAAAGAAGTTGGTTAATTCGGCCCATCACCGGTAGATGTCGCGCTGCTGCATTTAATAGAAAGGAAACTTCTTCCTGAAACAAATGACTATAAACGAACTTTAACTAAAACAGACATGCAAGAAAAACTACAGGAAGAGGCCGGCGGCTTGTTATAACGATTATGGCACATAATGACGCTACTAATGTGAGCTGACGTCTGACGCCAGGTTCGGTATGAACTTTCCGACGGCAGACTTCAAATTCTTTTTCTATACCCAGGAGGAGGGTAAATACAGAATACATTTTATGCAGTAAGTTAAAAAAATTCGTTTTGGAACTTAAATAAAACACTTAACTGCAGACTTACAAGGAAAGAAAAACTCTCATCAATGTTCTCGAGTGGTTGCTGGTTGCTGAAATAGCGCTAACGGAGTATAAAGGTAAGCAAGTTTTTGCAGAAGCAAAAAGATGAAAGTTAACAAAATTTCCAACTCCAATTTCATTTCTCGTCTGCAGAAATAAAGTTATCTTAATTCTGGTTGTTGTTCTACAGCAGTGTACGGGCTTGTACTAGGGAGGAGACTTGTACTATAATGAGGTGTACATATTTTCCGAAAGCACTCTTCGCCACTCGTATTTTGCGTTAAGTCACAGAACTTTTGGTTCACTGAGTGCCAACAAAGCCTTACTGTTGTAAAATAAATCACGATGCACATAGAAATTATCCATGTATAAAAGTGAACTAAAGTGGAGGTATAGAACCATGAACTCTTAACTCCCGTTCTAGGTGGAAGTGAGTAGTCAGATTTATGCCCTGACCGCATTACCTCTGGGAAAAGCCCGGAGTACGCATCATATAGACAGGGATTGGTTTGGCTGCAGAGCCGGTGTAGGCACAGTGGAAAAGAAAGACATCTCTTGGCCTTTCTTGGAATCGAACTCCATTTCCAACGTTGTCCAGCCGGTAGCCCACTCGCTATCCTCGCTATACTACCACGCTACATGTATTCTACTATTACTTCAAATATTATTCAAACCGGTAAATCTTTTACATAAATGATGTGATAAACATATGATGTACAAATGTCTTGTTTAAATGTTCACCGCCGTTTCGGAAGAATATTCCCATATGCAGAGTCAAAGAGGCCGATCACAGTGGCCACACGGTCTAAGGCATGAACTGTCTACGCTCGCTCGAACAGTGGGATCATGGATTCGAATCCCACTTAAAGTATGGATGGATGTCTGCGTTTATTCTGTGTTTGTGTTGCTCTGTGTGCAGGCAGCGGCCTTGCGACGGGCTGATCTCCCGTCCAAGGAGTCCTACCGACTGTGTAAAAAGATCAAGAAACTAAAAAGAGGTCAATATCCAACAAAGGGCTGTAGACAGATAGACAGATAGAGTCAAAGAGTAAGCCAAGCATATAATCAGCAAGAAACACCTACTATGATGATAATAATAATAATAATTCAATTCAATTCGTGTTTATTTATGTGCAAACTTAACAGCACAGTGGCCAATTACAAAGTTAGCACGAGTACATAGAAATACACAAAAATTAAAGAGCAAAATAAAAAATATGACAGTCTATACAATATCAATAAATTAGTAACAATTCCAAGAAAAGAGAAGAAAAAAAATAATTTAGCCTTAACAGGCGAGAAAAATAAAATAAGTACATTTCGAATGGTTATTCCATTATGTGATGAGAAAGGACAATACACATCCATACACACATATAAGTTAATAATAATAACAACCCAATTAATTCTTATTTATTCGTGTGGCAGCTCAACATCCTAATTCAATTCAATTCAATTCATGTT
>NW_019724757.1:256372-257660 GCF_002891405.2 Cryptotermes secundus
ATCAGGCGCGACCAATCCAGAGTCGGCAGGAACAGACTTTAGATCAGTGAAATTTGCAAAGGCTAGGTCAAGCATGTTAACAGTGTCAACAGCCTCAACGCACTGCCTTAGGCCAAAAAAGCATGTAGAGGTGTATACAGAGTCCCCTTTGAGTTTAGAATAATAATGACAACCAGAAAGAGGTGTCCCGTTCTCCCAGTTGAATCCAGGAGCATTGAAGTCACCGAGTAATATGACGCGAGTATTGTTCGTGTCTAGATTGTTTTCAAGTTGTCGAAAGTAGGCAGTAATGACTTCCGGTTTGGTGTCAGGGGAGAAGTAATGGTTACCAATAAGCATGTTTATGCCATCAGCAGTGGGAACCTCGACCCACACACATTCAGAACAGAGTTCTAAATCATACCTGCGCCTGCAAGAGCCTAGGCTAGCGGTAATGGCTGTTAAAACGCCACCACCGCGAGCCTTGTTTATATACGGCCGGTCAGACCGGTAAACGGTGTATTGGTTAGGAAACAGATTGTGATCGTAGCACAGGTCGTTGAGCCATGTCTCGGACAGACAAATTATGTGGTAATTGGAGGCGCACACGTTGTCATAAAATTCAAGTTGTTTGGTCCTGAGACCTCTTAACGTTTTGATAAAAAATGCCAAGAGAGTTACCGAAATTCAGATGCGACATGGCCGAACGACTCGTGCTCGCATCACTGAAAGAGGCCATGTTTATGTGCATGTCGAGCTTCCTCCGTTAGCCCCATCTTTACCCGCTGGAGTTGTTGTTGGTTTAACAGCAGCAGCGGAAGCTGCCGCTTCAGGTGCGCTGGCGGTAAATATCTGGTCCGCGGTAAGCTTACCATAATATGGAGCAATCAAGCAACCAGAAGGCCAGACACCAGTGCTATTTATTAGAGCAAATTCGTCTTCCAATACAGAGATATGAAAGGAAGAGTACGAGTTGAATTTAGTTTTGAGTCTGGTGCAGACCAACTGTTTTAGACTCAATTGCTCCTTCAATGATTTGTGCACATCATCATCAGTAGTAACCTCGGGACTAAACCGAGAGACAAATAGTGCCCTGGATCTTTCAGCTTCTTTTGACGACCGGCAAGGATTGCGAGCTACTAACACCAATAAGGGGCTGCCTGCGAAGCTTCACCTTGTTGACAACAGCACTTGCAACAGGAGTGCTGGTGGTGGTCCTATTTCTGTACCTAACGGTTTTAAATCCGCCAGGATCAGATAGCGCTGAAGGCCCAGGGGGTGAAATCCCAAACGCAGAGACGTCCCTGTA
>NW_019724757.1:258187-268807 GCF_002891405.2 Cryptotermes secundus
TAATACTAGCAAGAATAAAGAAATAACAAAAAAAAAACACACACTTGAAACGAAATAAAAAAGTTAATATTATAATAATAATAACAATTTAATTTTAACAGCTCAACTGTCCAAACGTCGATGTTAATATTGTAACGTGTGCACTCATTGCTAGGAAACGACTTGGTAAACAGATTCCCGCGAAGCCAACGCGTTTTATGATAGGACGTCTGTTTCTGTGCAACGGTGCAGTAAATACTCCTTTATGGCCGCGCCATAGGTCAACCGGTTAGTCGCTGGCTTCCCACCGCGGCAGCCCGGGTTCGATACCGCGTCTGGTCAAGTGGGATTTGAGGTGGACAAAGTGGCACTGGGGCAGGTTTTCTCCTAGTACTTTGGTTTGCCCTGCCAATCTTCATTCCACCAATTGCTCCACAATCACCCTCACCTATCATCTGGGGCTGGTACAATAGGCCAGAAGTGGCAGCAGTACAAAGGACTTAGTCCCACCCCACTAGCAATAAAAACAGGTCTTTGCAACAACAGAGGAAACGGTGTGTAGTGTTATTAAAACCACCTTGTTAGATACAGGAGACAAACAAAATCTTAGCATATCAGTTCCCTTGACAAGCAGATATTCAATGATGCAGTCTCCTAACAGCTGAATTGTCTATTATATTTGGGTCACAGTGCCTCACCACAAATTGTTTCTTAAATCATAACAACGTGGGTAGTAGCTTGTTAAGTTACATCTTCACTTATTTTCCCAAATCCGTCCAGAATACATAAAAACGAAAGGTGAACTGCGCTCACGTCGTTTATGCAAATTCAGCGAAGTCAGTATATGAGTACTGTTAACATCGGAAGTTACAAACTGCTAAACCACATTGTACTAACTGACATGACCTTCATACAGAATTTCAATAATGTCGGCTAAATAGTTTCTTTAATACCGTTATTTGAATTTGAAGATGGAGCCAGAGAGACAAATCCATCAGATTACGGTTAGAAAAAGCAAGGTTTCCGCTGGACGACGTAAAGTAATCATGACTCCTTTCTTTACAGGACTTCTTAATGAAGTAAGCGCACCTGTACCGAAGGTAACTCTTTGTACTACTGGTTGACTGTATCCACGAGTTTACGGTTTAATTAACAATACCCTCAGTAACACATGCTCTGTGGCGTCAGACTGCTGGATTATTCGCGAGTCACGGGTTGCTAAAGATGTGAAAGGAAGTGGTCGTGACCTAATTTTAGGTACTATAAGAGATTTGCCTGAAGATTCTAACAAAAACCACTAGTACCTTAAAAGATATACCTTGTGAACTTTCGCTCGACGTTGCCTTTGTTGTAGCAGTAGTAGTAGTAGTAGTAGTAGTAGTAGCAGCAGCAGCAGCAGCAGCAGCAAGTCAAATCCAACAGGAGTGGTGGTAGTGATCGTAGCAGCAGCAATGTTAATTATAATAATGTTAGTGTCGAAACCTCATAGCGTCGATTACAGGACTAAAGAATATGATGCAGTTGATGGAATGAGAATTGGCAAGGGAAACTCCTACTGCCAATCTGTTCACCTCAAATCCCATATGACCTGACCTAGGATTGAACTCGAGACGATGCGGTCAGAATCCGGCATCTAACCGCCTGAGCCGACACGGCCGTTGTCTTTGTTGAGAACACAGTTGGTGGCTGTGTATACTGTGAAACGACCATTGTTATGTACCTCCGTTAAGAACAGCACTCATGAATCTATGCTATTCGCATCTTCAACAGTAGGGTTTATGCGAGTACTGCTAATGAACTTCAATAAGAGCATTTATGACCCTACAGCGTGATATCCGTATCATCGAAAAGTGACGCATACGCGCGGAAGGGGACTACTTCGAGGGTGTGGTGGCCAGTAGGTCCACAGATAGTTCTTGACCAGATGACAGAACAAGTCCCGGAAATTATGGATACCACCTCTTATTATGAAGGTGGTCTCCTAGGTCACCCAACTGTACATGTCTTATAGCATTACAAGACTTGTCTAATGACAACATTTCACAGTAGAAACTTGTTGACTCTTTTAAGAAAAATTTGCTGAATTCAACTGTAGAAACTGAGACAATAAAAATACATTTATTTTTAGCCGGTTTAGTACCATAAAGTTGGTTCACCTGAAGCGGGTTCGAATTTTGACAGCCTTAGTGCCTATGCTTACTAAATTTGTCAAATTTCGAACCCGCTTCAGGTGAACCAACTTTCTGGCACTAAACCTGCTAAAAATAGCGACTGAAGCACAAACATTGATAACCCCCCTATGCGTCAATCAGTCATGACGAATCCACAGTCTCATATAATTCGTAACCTAGTTTGGAAAGCCCAACTATTCACTTTGCTGTGCCGATTTGTATGAAGTTTCCTCACACTGATCCCTGGAGCTGAGAATTCAAGACAGAATCTGCGTTCTATATATTTTAAACGTGTTTCTGGTTGAACGGAAGTCAAATCCAACAGGAAACTAGTATAAAGAAATTGTATATCTTATATTATACAATATTATACACACAAAGTCTTCACTTCATGATGGTACCAAACTTTGTAAGAGGTTACAGAAGAAAGCATTAGAATATTGTTGCAGTTAATTTCTTTCCGTTTCTTCTGACGCCTGTCGCATTATCACAAGAACTCATTAAATGGGATCCTTCGTTAAGGCAAATGAGCATTGGCTTGAAAGTGGGGAAGCTCAGCGCCATCTAGATGCCGTGATGTAGCTGAAGAATCTCAGATTTGGAATGATTCAAACTTCTTGCGATTTCCGTGGATACTGCTTAATCACTTTACCTATTCCTCAGAGTCTAATTACGTAGTGCTCAAACTTTCTTTCAGAAAACATTTGACCCTGAATGCTCCATAGTATATTCACTATGTTGTGTTCCAGATTTGTGCACAGAGAATATTTGTCTCACCAACTTAATCTAACGACGTTTTGAAAAACCAGACAAGTTCTATTCCGCCAAATGAGAACGATGCGGTTGCCGCAAGTAAGGTACTACCGAAGCATCTTTCTGGAGGCTCTGAGAAGAAACATAAAAGCACTACAGACAGGATAGCGGGCAGACGTGTTTCAGGAACTAATATTAATAGCAGTACTTCCGTGTTAGTCATACTCTCAGGTACAAAACAGAACAAAACTGCGGTTCATTGGAGCTCCTAAGTGAATTCTCTCTAGTGAATCGCCGAAACAACAACAGTGGAACAGTGACCCAGCAAACCTTAATTAATTCATAAAAAGAACAGTGAAAGAGGAAAACAAACGTAAACATCTCCAGTGACGGGAAGACGCCACACAACACGAAGATGGACCTCTCAACCCACCCAGGGCACAGCACACCCTGGACCCAAGTCGTCAACAAGAGAAGCCGACCCTCACAGGATAACCCACCAAGGAGCACTAAATACATCAAAGAGGACTCCCATTGGCTGCATCCAACCTCAACCCAGAACAGATACGCCACTCTATCAGGTGATGAAATCATTGTTAACGAGGACAAACCTGAAACCATAACCATTCCTAAACCTCCCCCAATTTTTGTGAGTGATGTTACCACCTTCCCCCCCCTTCTCCAGCTGTTAGACCAGATCGCAAATCAGCAATACGTGATCAAAGCCCTCCCGGAGAACCAAGTCCGTATTCAGCCCAAAACTCCAGATGCCTACAGAGCAATCACCAAAGCCCTCTCAGAGAAAAACACCACATTCCACACCTTCAAGCCAAAATACGAACGAAACTACAGAGTAGTTCTAAAAAACTTGCACTACTCCATTAACCCAACCGATATACAATCTGAAATAGAAAAACTAGGGCACTCCGTTACCCACATCCACAACATCAAACATCACCTAACCAAGGTCCCCCTCCCCATCTTCTTCGTAGATCTAAAACCAGCTCCAAACAACAAAGAAATCTTTAATGTGGAATACCTACAACAATGCAAGGTTAAGTTCGAACCCCCCAAACAAACAAGAACCATACCCCAATGCGCCAACTGCCAAAGGTACGGCCACACTAAAAATTACTGTCATCTCAAACCAAGGTGTGTTAAATGCGCCGGCTCTCACTCCACCACTCAATGTCTCCGAAAGGAAAAATCCAGTGATGTCCGCTGTGTCCTTTGCGGAGGGAATCACCCCGCCAATTATAAGGGCTGTATGGTTTACAAGGACCTCCAGCAGAAGACATTCCCACCACTCCATCCCAAAATCTATACTCCCCCAACCAACCTCAAGCAAACCTTACCCACCCAATCAAACCTAACCTATGCGCAGATCACCAAAGGGAATTCCTCTTACTCTCCCCACACAAGCGAACATCCCAACTCCATTCCTTCACCACCCCATTCTTTCCCCCACCAATCCCCCCAACAGCAACAAAATGGGGAAATCTCTGAACTCAAAACTATGATGAAGGCCCTCTTCGACCAATTGGGATCCCTATTATCCCTTCTCACAACGGTTCTAACCAAGCTCCATTAATGACCAAATTCTTGCAGCTTGCCATATGGAACGCCAATGGCCTCTCCCAACACAGAGATGAGCTCAAAATTTTTCTCCACACCCATGATATTGACGCCATGCTCATCTCCGAAACTCATTTCACCGAAAAAAGCCACTTCCGCATCCCCCAATACACAGTTCACCACTCCAACCATCCAAATGGAACAGCTCGGGGTGGGACAGCCATAATTATAAAAAACTCCATTCAGCACCATCTACTAAATCCTTACAACCAAACCTTCCTCCAATCCACCAGTGTGACCCTAAAAGACACAACCGGTCCCCTGACACTCGCGGCAATATACCTTCCCCCAAATCAAACTATCCACCAAAAGCAATTAGAAGACTTTTTCCAATCCATTGGACACAGATTCATAGCTGGAGGCGACTATAACGCCAAACACACCAACTGGGGCTCCCGGATAATATCACCCAGAGGACGTGTCCTCCTCAAAACAATGGAAGACAATCATCTCCACCACCTGTCCTCCGGAGAACCCACCCATTGGCCCACTGACAGGAAAAAACTACCAGACCTCATCGACTTCTGTGTCACTAAGGGCATCCCAACCAACTTTGCTGTCGCAAAATCCTGTCTTGAACTCTCCTCCGATCATTCCCCGGTACTCATCGCTCTTGCTACCCAAGCCATACCACGAGTACCACCTCCCAGAATCTGCAACAGCAAGACAGATTGGGACGCATTTCGTCACCTCCTCAACAACAAGCTTCCACTAAAGGTCCCACTCAAAACCGACTCTGATATAGAATCGGCCATCAAGATCTTCAATGACTCTATTCAATGGGCAGGCTGGAGCTCAACACCAGAGAACCCCACCCCTCACCAAATCAAGACTTGCCCAATACTGATCACCCAAAAGCTACAAAACAAAAGGAGACTCCGGAGGAACTGGCACCGCCTACGGACACCGGAGAGCAAACGTCTATTCAACGCCGCCACACGGGAACTCAAGCAACTCCTCACAGACTATAACAACTCAAGTTTTCAAGACTTTCTGCTCAACCTCTCCCCATCGGCATCAACCAATTACTCTCTGTGGAAAGCGGCCAGGAAAGCTAAACAAATCCCAATTTCCTCCTATCCACTTCGGATTCCATCAGGATCATGGGCCAAGACCAGCAAGGAAAAAGCGGAGGCCTTCGCAAACCATCTAACGGCCGTATTCCAGCCACATCCAACTACAAACCCACCAGAAGACGAAGAAGCACTCACCCACCACCTAGAAGAGCCGCATCAACTCGAACTCCCCCCCATCCGCTTTCGCAAATCAGAAGTCAACTCCATCATCAAAGGCCTCAAGTCCTCTACCTCCCCAGGATACGACCTTATCACGGGGAAAATGCTAAAAGAACTACCTCCTGTTGGAATACAGTATCTCACCCAAATCTTTAACGCCTCTCTCCTCACTGGCTACTTCCCCGCTCAGTGGAAAGTAGCAAAGATCATCCTTCTCCTAAAACCGGGGAAACCCCCTAACGAACTCACCTCCTATCGACCAATTAGCCTATTACCCATCCTATCCAAAGTCTATGAGAAACTTCTCCTAAGTCGCCTCCTTCCAATAGTCGAAACAAACAGCTTGCTACCTAACCACCAGTTTGGATTCCGCCAACGGCACTCCACGATTCACCAAACACACCGATTAGTTCACAAAATCAACGAAGCACTGGAAGCCAAGGAATACTGCTCTGCGGCTTTTCTCGACATCTCGCAAGCCTTTGATAAAGTATGGCACCCAGGACTTCTTTATAAGCTCCGACAGTCCCTTCCACTCAACTACTATCTCATCCTCAAATCCTATCTACACAACAGATTCTTCCAAGTCAAAATAGAAGAATCTTATACTAACCTCCACCCCATCAATGCAGGAGTGCCCCAAGGGAGTGTACTTGGCCCACTGCTCTACCTCCTTTTCACCGCGGACCTACCAACATCCCATGACTCCATCACTGCCACCTTCGCAGATGACACTGCGATCCTAGCGTCAGACCCCAATCCAACTGTAGCCTCACAAAAACTGCAAAACAACCTACAAGCAATCCATGAGTGGCTAACCAAATGGCGCCTAAAAGTCAACAGCATGAAGTCAACACACGTCACATTCACCACCCGAAGTCAAACTTGTCCCAAGGTCAATATCAACAATGAGGATCTCCCACAATCAGATGATGTCAAGTACCTCGGTCTACATCTGGACAGACGCCTCACTTGGCACAAGCATATCTTTACCAAAAGAAAACAACTTGGTCTCACACTTTCCAAAATGTACTGGCTTATAGGCCGAAAGTCCAGTCTCTCAATACACAACAAACTTCTGGCATACAAGGTCATCCTCAAGCCCATCTGGACCTACGGATTACAACTCTGGGGGACAGCATCCAACTCCAACATAGAAATACTGGAACGCTTCCAGTCAAAAGTACTGCGCCTAATAACCAACGCGCCATGGTACGTCCCAAATACGATCATCAGGCGTGATCTTCAAATCAACACAATCAAGGAAGAGATCAGCCAATGGAGCTCCCAATATAGAGCTCGACTACATACACACCCCAACGAACTTGCAGCTCAACTACTTCAACCACCAGACCTAAGGCGCCTCAAACGACACCAGCCAATCGATCTGATCACCAGATTCAAAATATAATCTTAGTTAGTAGTTTAGTTTTAAGTTTAGCTTAAGTTTCTCCCCTTCTCCCACCAGGCCCCAACCTATTGATATACGGAGGGGAACTAATGAGCTCCCCTCCACACGTCATTTCACACAACTCACAACAATTTGCTAAATGTATTCATACAGATTGCAAATAAATGGGGATCTCAAAAAAAAAAAGACAGGATAGCATGCCTCCGGACCAAGGATAAAACACGGCACATTCCAGTTACCGACTACAAACCGCCAAACCGTGATGGTCTATTCTGTGACCCTGCTCCTCTGTTACTGGTTTCCGGTGAGTCGAACTATTCACTTTATAACGTACTGGCTTCCACTTCACGGGACTAATTCCTCTGCTACTGGGTTCAAATGCATGGGACTAGTCCCTCTACTACTGGCGCCCACTGCTTGGGGCTAGTCCCTCTATTACTGGCTTCAAATGCATGGGACTCGTCCCTCTAATATTGGCTCCAACTGCATGGGACTAGTCCCTCTACTACTGGCTCCCAATGCATGGGACTAGTCCCTCTGTTACTGGCTTCCATTGCATGGGATTAATTCCTCCGATATTGGCTTCCACTGCATGGGACTAATTCCTCCTACTATCGGCTTTCACTGCATGGGACTAGTCCCTCTGTTACTGGCTTCCACTGCATAGGACTAATCCCTCTACTATTGGAAGGCCGACAGAAAAGACGACCGAGAAGATCTAAAGGAACTCAGAGAAGAAATCGAACCTGGACAAGCGGAAATGAGATCCATAGTTAATGCCTGGATAACAAACATGAGGTATGATCGGAAAGAGACAATGTCTTGCCAAGTAACGACAAAGGCATGTCTAGACAGTAAGAAGCTAATTTCGGAAGACATTGAATCAGAACAGGAACATCAGGAAGTCCCTACGGAAGAGGCCGCAGTGAAATCTTCGGGAACAACGGAGAAGTGGCATAGGGGCCGGCATCTAGCTGCAGAAAGACGCGGAGAGCCAAAGGAACTGACTCAAGGAGATTGTGGACCTCGGAGGAAGTTGGCTGTCTCCCGCAGGAAGGTGTCCCGTCGTGCAGCGGTGGCATGGCGCGAGGGAAACGTCTTCAGGAAAATCTGACCTATGGAAATTGTAGACCGCGGGAGGAACTGACCACAGGTGGCAGAAAGATGACATGCTGTGCAGGACACATGCGAAGGGGGGGGGGCCAAAGACCATGTTGCACCAAGAAGCCAGAGAGGAAAGACGCGCGGGAAGAGGCCTTGGAAGGTCCCGGAATGAAACAATGGTGTAAGGGAGCGAGACTAAGATAGCAGCTACGAAGCAGCAAGCGAATAAGTGACCAAGGCGGCAGACGGCCGCTTTTTCTGAGGAAGGAGAAGACAACCACGACGGCATCGGAGGGTGGAGCTCAGGACAGTAATCGCACGTGGGAAGCGGAGGAACGCTCAACAAGATCTTATATGAGAAAGATCGCGGAACAAATGGTTAGAACTCCCAGCGGGTTATTACTAATGATGCACTGGACATTGTGGAGGGGTCGAGCCCGCTTCGAAACGGAAAAAGAGACTGCACATAGAGCAGGAGCAGCGGCAACTCGGGATAGTCTTGCCCCCACCTTAGGGTGGGAGGGAGGAAGAGAGAGATCTCTGGATGAAGGTGACGCGCCTGGATCTACTTGCACCTTATCAGGGAGCTGCTCGGGAAGAACAGCCTTAAGGAGGAAGTGGTGGTAGCGGTTGGAGAGTGGGCACCCCGGGGAAAAACAAAAACAAATAACCCAGCAACGTGAAGGAAGGTGAGATGTAACCACGAGCAGTCCTCGGAGGAAGGAAAGGCTGTACACCGATAGGCTACTCAGGAAGAGCAGCCTTAAGGAAGGAGCTATGTGACGGATTTGCTCAAAGTATTGCTAGACGACGGCTCGTAAACAGCCTTCGATACGCGCAAGCAACAATAGGAAGAATGTTTTATATTGCTAGGCAGCAACCAGCGCACCGATGAAGTAGCTAAGTAGCGAAAACGTGGGAATCCCAACAGAATAGCATGCTGTGTTGTTTACAGCAAGCCACGAATAAACACAGAAAATACTAAGAATCCCCTTTCTCAAGATAGACAGGCGGCACAGGATCAGCCACCTCCAAGAAAGACAATACGAGAACTGACACGAACCTGCATGGTTTATAATAAATTTAATCTTAAACAACAAATTTTTAAGAAACTTTAAAAATTTTATCACCAGGGAAATTGAAAAGTGAACACTGTGTACATTGTGTATTTCATACATTATATGTGTATTATACGCGTATAATTTAACACCTATTGTCATAGTAGTTTCCGAAAAATGTATTGATGCCCTCTGAGGATGATCCGTAGGGATCCAAACATGTAAGGGTGATGAGTTTTCAAGTGATAAAGCTTAAACAGTCACACTGGACGGTGTTATTTTTGTCTTTGTAGATATTGCAGAAGTTATTTGTGTTATAATTACAGTAATCCTTAGAGTGTTATAATTATTTGTAGTTACGACATGTAAGAGGTCAATAAATCCAATTACAAATCCGAACCCCGTCTTTAGTCACTCCTATACCTGACAATGCGAAGCAGAAACGTTACCCACTAGATCGCGAGGTTCTATGGCTGTATTATTGTGTCTATTTCTGTATTTCCAAGGCAACTTATAATTTTACTCTTTGATAACCTCAAACGACGAGCTAAGAACGAAAGCATTCTTCAAGGAATAATATGACATACTAATATACTCATATTATAAATATTCAGCTTCGGCATTCTGCTGATCGCAGTATGGAAAGCTGTAAATTTATTTCAATAAAACAATATTTAAGATGTGGAGAGACAATCACAGGAAGAGAACAGTGGTCACTGATGCATGGCGTGTTTAGAACAGCTGATAAGGTAGAAAGGAACTGAATACATTACATGGAGTCACAGTCATTTACAACAAAACCTGCTTTGAACACACATTAGTTCCTGAAAGCACCGTTGAGTAAAATACGGTAATTAAAATGATTCGTATAAAGGAAAGCCTTTGGGGCAATTAAATAATTAACTGAATTGTTACTTTACTTGTAACAATTAATTTAATTGGGTTACAGCAGTGAAGAGAGTGTCATGTATGCGGATTAACACCGAGTAATTACCCTGTATAGGGAAACTCAAACATAAAGATAAAAATTTAAATTCAAACTGATAAACTGGATACAAACATTTTGTCAAAGTCGAGAAGAAAGAGATATCAGTGTTTATGAAGAATAGAGGTGTTTCATGCCATTTTCTAACGCTGTAGTAGTAGTAGTAGTAGTAGTAGTAGTAGTAGTAGTAGTAGTAGTAGCAGCAGCAACAACAGTAGTAGTAGTAGTAGTAGTAGTAGTAGTAGTGGTGGTGGTGGTGGTGGTAGTATGTAAAACAAACAACATCATT
>NW_019724757.1:268870-269186 GCF_002891405.2 Cryptotermes secundus
CTGGTGCTCTGCCAACTCCATGAGTACTAATATCAACAAAACGCGTGTTATGTCGTACTCAAGGAAGACTAATGTCCTGCTCTATGGGTATCAGCTTTGTCGTACTGCTATTACACGCACCAGTTGCGTTAAGGACCTGGGTGTTTTCTTTGATTATAACTGTATTTTCACAATCATGTTGATTTCTTTTAATCCGAATGTATAAAGCTGCTAGGTCTTATATGCTCAATAACTTTTAGATTTTCTTCTCTTGACTGTTTATATGTGCTGTATCTTACACTAGTCAGGTCCAAGTTGGAATATGCCTCGGTAGCTT
>NW_019724757.1:269348-282158 GCF_002891405.2 Cryptotermes secundus
TTTCATTAGCTACAAATGTGTATACCTCGGCTATCTTTAATTTTCTTATGTAATTGGTTTTAATTTATTGACTTGTTATTAATTTTATGCTATCACTCCCAGTTGTCTTATCTTAGTATTTAGTTACTAATAGTATCAGCAACACTCGTAATATTTCATAAATGTATGTATATATTTCAGTCTTCTTTAGATTTATGCTCACAGATTTGTCATATTTGTATTTTGTTTTAATTATTTTCTGTACCTTATATACTCGTACTAACTTTGTAATTGGCCGCTGTGGTGTTAAGTTATTGCACGTAAATAAACATGAATTGAACTGAATTGAATTGAATTGAATTGAACTGAATTATTAGTGGGGCAAGACTGAGTCCACTTGGCACTGCGGCACTAGTGGCCAATTTGTACCAGCCCCAGACGATAAGTGAGAGTGACTGTGGAGCAGTTTGTGAAATGTTTGGCAGGAGAAACTGAAGTACTCGGAGGAAACATATCCCAATGCCCCATTTCCACCACAAATCCCGAATGACCGGATCCGAGCTCAAACCCGAGCTGCAGCGGTGGGAAGCCAATGACTTACCGCCTGAGCTAAGCGGCCCCCGTAGTCTAGGGGTAACGTTCCCACCTCATGACTCAAGGTACGCGGGTTCAAACCCGGCGGAGGTCGTGGAATTTTTAAGGGCGGAAAAATTCAGGGAACGAGTCCTCCGGGAGGGACTTTAAGCCGTGGGTCCCGTGTCGTAGATTTACGGCATGTAAAAGAACCTCATGTCTCTAGGAGACCTCTGAGCAAAATGAGGCAAATTTCCCGCCCAAGTAGTTTCCAATTCCTCCGGTAGATGGGGGAAGTATTAGGTACCACTGCCAGAGGAGGGGGGACCTCCCTGACAGAAAGGGACTATCTATTACATACCACTGCCAGAGGAGGTTGGAACCTCGCTGGCAGAAAGGGGCTGATAGTAAGCACCAGTACCGGTAGGGTATGGAGACAGTAGAAATTAAAGGGGGACGCACAATGGACCACTAACTGGTCTAAGTGCATGGGTAAACCCACCGCCTCAATACGGAACGGAACGGAACCGCCTGAGCTATAGCACGATCCTTCGCGAACGTTAAATAAGCTAAGCATCAAAAAGTAACAAATTTATAATTATTGTTTGGTTCTCTCATTAATTATCAAGGGTGTGATAACTAATAAGATGGTATATCGACATGAGCATAGCTGAGAATATTCAATTGTAAAGGAATGGTGAGGAAGGTGTCGTGACCTAATTCAATTCGGTACCACAAATCCCCGAGTATGCTGCGTACATAACATGAAGCATCTCCTTCCTTATCGATAACCTCATTTTCACGTGCTCCAAGAGGTTATTTCGAGAGTGTCAAGACGCCCGCGTTGATTGATTGATCAGTAACTGTCAGATGACAGGTCCACAGTCTCTTCCANCGTGTATGTCAAGTCATTTAAGGTTTAAATAAGATGTAAGGGCGGGGACTGCCAGCATAGGACCAGTAGTGGGCTTCTGAACACGATAATGACCCATCAGGTTAGCAGGGGATCCAGAGAAATGTCTTCACGAGCCGAGAAATTACGAGCATAGTTTCACAATGTTTCTGTGTCATTTCTTGTTTGTGCATACAGAAGAGTGAAAACAATGCATTCAGTCGACAAAACACCCATTAACCAACCATTATCGTTTCATTTGAAACACACATTCCTCAGAAGTTGGGAAAACCTAGATGTAGGTGGCAGGATAATATTAAAATAGATATTAGAGAAACAGAATATAATGATATGGACTAGATTTTTTGGATCAGGACAGGGACCAGTGGAGGGCTTTTGCATCAAAGTAATCAGTCTCAGGTTTTCATAAAATTCTGGGAAATTCTTGAGCAGCTGAATGACTGGTGCCTTCTCAAGTAGGACTCAACTCCATGGAGTACGATGGCTCAAGCGGTAACGATTCTAACTTGTATTCGTGAGGTAACAGGCCCGCATCTCGGCTGGGACACCTTCTATCCTGGTCGAGGTTTCCGTAGTTTTCCTTAGTTCTTTCAGACAAACTATGGGATAGTGCCTTGAAATATTCCCCATACTTACACATACTATAAAGTCCATAACTCATTATCAAGCCATTCGTGGCTATGCATTTCGAGCTAGTAACAGTGTCGCGAAATAAACAAAAAATAAACTAAGCATCAACCTCCCGCCGAGATTGTGACCAATGCAGCCATAAACTAATCATTGAATTAAGAACTTAACATTTACTTGCAAGAGCTAAAGAAAAAAGTAACAAATTCCCAGTAGTTGGAGCCTGACTCATGTAACAGAGACCATGGGCTTAGTAAAGTTTCACATTCGATCGTGCTTCTGATTTCACGCGTACGAGTATATTGGCATCCATGGCACTACAAACCTCATACAGAATTTATAACCCATTTCAATAGGACAACTGCACAAATTTCCGGTCACGGTAGCCGCGCTGTCTTAGGCATGCACTGTCGTCGCTTGCTCGGAAGCCGGGATCGTGGGTTCGAATCCCACTCAGGGCATGGATCTTCAGTGTATGTGTGTGTGTGCGTGCGTGTGTGCGCGCGCGCGTTTTTCTGTGATTGTGTACAGGTAGAGGCCTTGCAACGAGCTGATCTCCCGCCCGAGCAGTCCTACCGAATGTCTAAGTTCTAGTAAACCGAAGTAAAACGGAGAGTTTCATGGAGGTAGGCCAAGGCCCAAATTGGGGCTGTAACGCCAAAGGATAAAAAGCTGCACAAATTGCAACTGAGCTCATATTAAGTTAAAAACACTGAAGAAGACAAAAGTAAAATATAGTTTTATATATGGAACATAAAAATTAGTCTCCCTCCTGGATAACCCAGTCGGTATAGCGACTTGCTATGAGCTGGACGACCAAGGGGTCGGAGTTCGAGTCCCGGTAAAGTAAAAAATTTTCTCGTCTCCACGTCGTCCGGACCAGGTCTGGGGTTCACCCGACACCCTCTACAATGGGTACCGGGGGCTCTTTCCACGGGGGTAGAGTGACCGGGGCGTGAAGCTGATCACTCACCTCCACAGGGTGCCAAGGTCTAGAAAATGTGCATCTACTTTACCTTCACTAGTGTCCCTAGAACTCAAATAGGAAGGACATAAATAAAAACAGACAAAGCAATAAGGAAGACCCTGAAAACATAAAATGCCAGGGCTGTCCACTGACGCGTGCAATTGCAGTTGATATAAATGTAGTTTTGCTGTGCAGTTTAACAGGGAGCATTTCTCGTTCCATGGCATGCCGATCCCCACGCATTATCGTATTTTAATTTGATTTTTTTTTATGAACAGTTTTTTTTTACTGTATGTTTGTCCCTCATGCACTGAGCGGAACTGGTGAGCAACCTACTCGGTAGACACATGGCCAACATTGTGGGTGGTTGAATTCCAATTTGAAATGCTTCTTCCTGGGCTGTCGATCACCGTCACACATATTGTGGTTCTGTCTGTGCCACAAGTAACAGTGAAAACATTATGTATGAAAGATTACAGTGGTGTGTATCATTTCAATTAACGGTTTCCAAACTGTATACATCTGTATGTATATAGTTGGGTCTCCGGTTCTCATATTTACAGTCCAATCATACAACCGAAAACTGAAAAAAAATATATAAATACAGATTTCACGAAGGTGTCCTAAATAAGCATTTTTCATAAAAATGAAAACTTTCGACAGAGGCACTGTTGTTGCCAGATCAACCTCCCGGAAGAATTACTTTTACTCGCAATTAAGGCGCCAAACAATTTACTCGTACAATGGATTACCACAACATCACGCAGCATCATTACAATCTTAGTTTTTGGGGGAAAAATTACTTTACGAATATACAGCATGGAATTTTAGGATGATGGACGAACTAAAAGGATATGGATGGAAGTGACTGTGTCCTCGTTAAGGTACGGTTAAGGCTTTTTGTGTGCAGGGTGTGAGGAAACCCACGGAAAACCAGAATCGGGGATCCGGTGACCTGGGAGAGATTCCAACCGAGTACTTGACGCGGTACTGCTAGACAGCTAGACAGAAAGAGAAGTGTAGGCGGGGGAGTCAAGTATGCTTCTCTAGGTTATGTCCCGTTGTAGTGCGACAGGTGGAGGAACACGCCGTCTCCAAGATGGTTGCTACCCATCTGCCAGACTATACGATATAATAATCCAGAATATCACAATATGATTCGTTACTGCCGTGAGAGCTGAAGTCTTATGTAACTGTTGATCGGGTTTACGTTTCTTAAATTATGAGTACGTTCTTCCGAAGCGTCAGAAACCACCAACAGAATGTCACGTGGACGCCCAAATCATTTCTAGGCAACGACTCGATAAACATTTTCCCGTGAACACGCAACAACGGAAACTGTGTTCGCTGCGGTCTATGCTACAACTGGTTACTAGGTGATGGAATACTGCTGACAACGGAAGAGTGTTTTTCGTGGTCCGCGCCACGACCGCTGCTATGCAACGACGAGGTAAATACGCCTCTATAACAATAGAGCGGTGTTCTCTGCGTGGTCCGTGCTGAAGCCTTATAAGAGAAGCGAATGCAACATAGTCGGTCTGTCGTAAGGTGGAGCAGAGAATTGAAACCAAGAGTATTGAAAGTTCGTCGTCTGATTATAAGACTTATTTCATGTGTAATATGTAGAGTGACTTGAATCGCTTGTTCCTGTGTTTTAATTTCATTACCAGGAAAGGATTACTGTGTTTGTGTAACAGTGAATTATAAAGTGTGGAAACAGCGATAGCGCTGTATTTAAATGTGATTAAGTGAGATTGTAACCAAGGTGCTAATAAATCCAATCAACCGAACCAGAACCCGTCATTTCGTCACGCGTACTTTTGTACAACTGACAGTAAGTAGACGGTGTCATAACCCAGAAGATCACATCTTAATTTTCGCTTTCTTGCCGTTACCTGGAAACGAGAGAAAGGACAAACTCGAAACTCTCGCGAGGAATTCTGGTTATGTGAAGTAACTAAAATACGACATAGATGAATTATCATTCTCTACTGCGGATGGTACATATGTTGTCATGCGTGGATGAAACAGAACTACCTCGCTATTGTCTGAAATAATTGATTCAAGTGGTGAAGATTTTGACTTACCTTCGGGTTGGAATCTCGGACAGTACCACAACTATCCTGACCTACGTTTCTGCTCAGTCCGGCCAGGGAAATGTCTAGAGCGTACCATGAATTATGACACGGCTGCTTTCTTCTAAATCATTTCTAATTCATTATTCAGTATCATCGAATCATTCGACACTTCCTAGTCTTTAGTTATTAACAGCGTCCCTAAATTATAAACTGCAAACACCTCACTCCTGGCACTTACATAGCCACTCATGTTTATTCTGCTAAGCTTTTAGACTACTACCCAACCTGTGAACATGTACGCTGATGGTATAATCATGCCATATCTGTCCTGTGTAACCGCCTCTGTGGTCTAGTGGTCAGAGTTCCTGGCTACAGATCCAGAGGCCCCAGGTTAGATTCCCGGCGCTAACAGATTTTCTGGGAAGTCTGGAACGGGGTCCACTCAGTCTCGTGAGGAAAATTGAGGAGCCTTTGCAAGAAAATAGCAGCTCCTGTCTAGAAAACAGAGATTAACGACCGTTGTGCTGACAACACAACACCTTCTATCCGATTCTAGCTTCGCCGACAGCGGCGGTCGTTGGGTCGGTATAGTTCGCTGGCGGACTCAAGCCACGGAGTTTGTTTTTATCTGACCGGTGTAAACTCTGAAAAGTCTTGGACATTGAAACAGAGAGAACTGCATGAAACTTGATATCATTACCATGAGATTGGAAGATTACATAATTGGCTTAATCAGTAACCCGTACCGTCAGTAATGTCAGATATGTTGGTAGTGCGAACGTTTCAGTTAGGGCGACTTAATAATACAGTCTTGAAATTTTGTGTAGCGAAAGACCACAAAAATAATTCAGATTCTGTGGAATTTAAGCTATTTGATATAAAAATTTCGATT
This sequence comes from Cryptotermes secundus, assembly GCF_002891405.2. Taxonomy (NCBI): domain Eukaryota; kingdom Metazoa; phylum Arthropoda; class Insecta; order Blattodea; family Kalotermitidae; genus Cryptotermes; species Cryptotermes secundus. Next base: position 275,378 of record NW_019724757.1, read on the forward strand.
TCCATCTGAATACCTAGCGTTTTTCACAACTCTGATACTAAATATGGCGTGCAAACAGGCTGTCGATATGCTTAACATGGTCACCAACTGTTTACGACAAAAATTATAAACAATGTGTATTTATAATATTCTGATAAAGTTGACGCAATTTGAGTCTGTCATACTTATCATATGCACAGTCATAGACTACTGTACGGTGTATTTACGAAATTAATTTTTTTGTAAATTCACTTAGTGGGGGGTGGAGTCCAACTGGGTCCACTCGGCACGGCGGTTACTGATTGGCCTACTGTACCTGCCCCGGGTGTTTATGATGATGGAGAATTTGGTGGAATGAAGATTGGCAGGGGAAACCGAAGTGCTCGGAAAAAACCCGCCCTAGCGCCACTTTATCCACCACAAATCCCACTTGACCAGACCCGGGATCGAGCGCGGGCAGCCGCGGTGGGAAGCCAGCGACTAACCGCTTGAGCTATGGCGCGGCCTATTTACGAACTTAAATTCCTGTTAATATAATTTATACTTAGTTTAGGAATATGCAGAAGAGTAAGTGTCGTGGGTATGTATGAGAAATTATTTCATACTCTTTGGACAGATTAATCAAGACGCCACAGTAGCCTGACATTCAGTACTAATCACAGTTTTGCAGAAGTAATCTTATTACAACGTTGTAATTACAGAACCTTCATAATTTACCTACAAAAATTATTTATATGGTCAACGTGTTTCAAACGGATAGTACAATCATTCCCATTCTCTGCTCTCTTCATACCCATCCGAGTCCCATGAATGAGTGATATGTCCATTTCGCGTTGAAGTGTCCCATTCTGACAGTTAAAGAGTAGAAATGTAGTGGGGAAAACAGCAGTACCTGAGATTTAAGTGCGTACTTTTGTACCTAGGGACCTACCGTCGGATTTCAGTTTCAAAACCTGCCAGTTTCTAAGCTAACACTACAAAGATCAGCCAAGAAACAATATAATGAAAAGGCTTTGGTATAAACCACTGCAACCATTGCTGCAATTACATTGTTGAGCTGACGATAGCAATCGTTAATCTGCATAAAACTGACATGTATGAAAGTGAAATTTCCTCATTAAATATCTGCCATAATGTGAACCTGACCGAGCCTGGGGACGAGCATGTAGATCGCCCACAATCTAGCACAGTCCTAAGGTATCTTACTTAAGTCATCCGATATAAATTCGTACAAGCCTTAGAACTCCGCATTATCTGCGCACATATCTCGGTATCAATATTCGGTTTACTTTTACTCGCAGAGTCTTTACCATCATTACTGTAGTTAGGCAGAATATAAATGTCCAGAAATATTTTCTCTTCTCCGAACACTCTTTTCAGCCTTTGGTCATTTCCTGCTTTGAAGCGCGCTGTTCGCCTAGCTCACCTTAAAACCCCCTTATGTGACTACCCTACATTAATAACAAAATCTGAAGTAACAGAAGTCCCCATTTTACGAGGGGGTACCCAAAAGAAACCGAACTTATTTTTTTTAACTTATTTATTCAAATTTTAAGCACAAACCTTCACTCCCCTTCAAAGAACTCTCCACTTACACTAATACACTTGTCTAGTCTTTTATTCCATTTTCAAAACATTGTATAAATTCATCTTTTGAGATGTTTGACAGCGCCTCCGTCGTTTTTTTTCCTTCACCTCAGCAACATCAGCAAAACGCTAAAAAAAAGTTGTGATCATTTCGGGAGTCTTCTTTCAAAGCACAGCTTGCTTCCACGCGACCTTGTTTTTGTTCAGCAGTCAGCAGCCGTGGCACGAATTTCGCAGCTACCGTTTTCATTCCCAAATCTTCTGTCGAAATTCGCTGAACTGAGCTCCAAGTCACTCCCGACAGCTCCACAATTTCTTCAATGGTCCGTCGTCGATCTTCCTTGATGATTTCACGAATTTTTTCAACATTTTCATGTGTTCGGGCCATTGCAAAAACGACGATCACACAAAACAGTTGTCACTATAAACTCTGCCGAAACTAGTCCTTACCTTCTGAAGCAATGGTAGTCGGCTTATCGACTCAGGAATGTTAGCTGTATGCGCTCATAGCGACAAAACGCGGTACTACAAAAGCTCTGCCCACAAAAAAATTAGTTCGGTTTCTTTTGGGTACCCCATCGTAAATCCCGCTAGGCGATGAATGTACAAGAATATTATTAAAATAAAAATGTCAGAATATTTTGCGGACCGGTTTAAAAATATCGTTATTTTTACAGTTCATGATTTCGGCAAGAACTACAACACAATTTGTAACCAATTCATGTAAATAAACAATATAAATATTGTCACGCATAGGGAGTGTGAGTGACTATTGGACGAGTTTTTGATTGGATGACTGGATTTATTGACACCTTACATATTCATCTCGTAACAAAAATGATACAGCGCAATCGCTGATCGACACGCTTCACAGTTCACTGTTACACACGCACTAGTGCCTCGGTATACTAGTCGTATCCTGGCAGAGGATTTATAAGAGTCCCCATGTCACGGCAGCATACATGAAGTTTTCTTTGCATGGCCTAATTCCTTTCTTGTCATTATTCTCAATCACCTTCGAATGCCGACTCTGCTATAACTGGCAACTCTGGAACTCTGCTCAATTCTAATTATAGCTGTGTGCGATCCTCACTGTATAGTATCGGGGCGGACTCAGAGAAAACACCGCTTCCTCTGTTATCTATCTCTATTCTTCATTCACTGCTGCAAAGATGTGTTTGCCGCACAGCTGCGTAGCAATGAGCGCGACGCGGACTCACAGAGAACGCCGGTTGCAACTCCTCTTTTATTGTTGCGTGACGTCACAGCGTACGTGGCGCGTTTCTCCTCTGCTTGTTTACAGGCCATTACCTATCAACGGCCGTTTCTCTGCCTCCACAACTCTTGCTTTGGGCAAATACGCCATAATATTGTCACGATTTAATGATAGACACATATTTTGCGTTGCTAATTGGATATACTGAACTCTTATAAATGTTAACTACAAATAATTATAGCGCTCTCGCTAATTCACTCACTCGAGTTCTCACTACAGCACGCACTAAGCCTTCTCGGTTTACATCCACTACTCGTTGCTTGGCAAGGGGACCCAGCAATGTCGTCTGCTTTCTTTATTGCCGGCGGGCGAGCGACCTAATACAAAATACCTTTTCCAACAGTCTTCTAATTTGGCATCACGTGTTCGTTGCCACGGAAACGCATACGAGTATATCACCGCTCACAATGACCGCGCGGTATACGAAGTGTACATTCATCTACTGCAGGAACACTGGAAAGGTGGGTTCGAAGCCCACTTGGTGCACTGATGAATATCTGTATTATTTTTGTTTGCATTGCCCCGTGAAGGAATGGAAGTTGGGGCGGGCCTATTCGTGGCCCAAGGTATCTTACAATATGCCTACAAATAAGATTATGAAACCCGAAAGAGGAACTAGAAAATTACTGTCTGGCTTTTACCGTACAGGTAAACTCGTGTGAATTCTTCATTGCGTGAAACACAACACCTGCATATATAAATAATAAAGCCACAAAGTTATAAATGGAATACAGCTAAACCAGAAAAACGGACGGAATAAAAATCTCATTACCAAACCCAACTCTCTGGAAGCTGAGAGCACAATAATTCTCCATCGTGCGTCCACTCGCATTCGTCTTGCGCTGAGATCAACAACCGTGTAGTCCCCATATGAGCATTTAAGGCGTGGAAACTTGGCACAGAACCGCCTTTCACATTTAGCTATACGAATTGAAAGCACATAGGTACGCCATGTCAGCCGGCCCGTCTGTCCGAGTGTTTCACTTCGAGAACCGCTGGGCGTATTGTGATAAAATATCACATTGCGGAAATATACCAAACCTGTCACCCAATTTCATTTTTTTTTAATCGGACTATATCATTTCACCCCCTCGTTGATGTCTGCACCTTATCGTGTTGAGGGGGTTTGAGTATGCCAAGGACCCTGAGAGCTATACCAGCGGTAGCGTAGCTACTGGCAGGGTCTCCCTTGCTGGACAGGTCAAAGGGTAGGCATCAGACGAAGAGAGACACCAAAAACCAAAAACTGATGCCGGAAGCAACGTCATCAGCAGCGACTTGAAGCACAGAGCGAATGATGCTCGAGATGGTTCTAGTTCGTATAGGGGATCTTGGGGACAGAAGAAGATATTCTCATTTGAAGGAGAAAGCTCTAGATCGCATTAAGTGGAGGAACTGTTTTGGAAGAGACTGTGGACCTGTCGTCTGATAGATTAATGATGAATGAATGAATATCATTTCACACGGAGAACTACAAGCATTTCACGAAGCTGGTCTATCTCCGGAAGTTAGGTAAAGGCCAGAAAACATGACAAATGAAGTACATCCGAAAGTCAGTAGCTTCGTATGCTTTACCTCTGAACCTACTCAGAAAATCAGAGTAAAATGTGCCACTTACAGGTATGGTCTACAGGAAATATTGCTGGAAAAGTTAATTAAAAAGAAAACGTTTTATCTTCTGGAACATAGCGCCATCTAGTACAATGCTATGCTTTATATTCCTTATTCTTCGACCCAGAAGTTGGAGGTGACATGTGCCTCCGAAAAGCCGGTTGATTTTCAAAGAAGTACGTGGCGATATTTCCCACAAGACACAACTCCTCATAACCACAGCCGTGAGAACCTCAAATCCTAGAAACAAATTTTACTCTGTGCCAGTATGATTCATATCCTAATTCATATTCCTCAAAGTCGGCTCACTTGAATAAAGTTTCCCCCAAGCAGCACAAAATATAGACTTAGAGTCTACAAGTCTTATTGTAGTTTGAAGTAATGGACTCAACTCTGCAAAAAATATTGATGTAGGGAACTGTAAAGAACTCAACTTTTTAATTTTTGAATATTATTCACCGTCTCATTTTGTTTTATTTGAACAACGTTCGGAGTCTGGATTCTGTCTAAGTCCTCGGGTAAAAGGCCTACTCAGTTTGGTCAATTCGACAGAGCTGGTGACTATCTCAGGGCATCAGAACCAATGCACGGCGAGATGTATTTCGTATAAATCAAAGACAACATAAACCATCTGCTACAGTTACGACAAACATTGGAAAACGCCAAAATTTAAATGAGGACGGAGACAGTTTCCAGTTTCCAAAAAACTGTTTTAAATTTAAAAAAAATGATAATGTTCGAAAAGTAAATACTGAGGAACTTGGAACCTCGAGTAACATCCGTTCCAGGAGACGGTTCGACTCTGAAGTTGTTAAACTTTCGAATGAAATTTCCTCATTTGAAATAATGTAAATTGAATTAATCCGTTCCAGGCCCCCAAAATTTACCCAATATAAAATAGTTTAAGTGCCTAATTCAAAAGATCATATTGGTAAATAATGTTAAAACAACTGTATTTAATTTCAATAATTGAACGTTTTACTTACATAAAAATATTATATAATGATCAATCAATAATAACAGTAGGAGGGATATCACTGTTCACTGGAAGGTGAGTCACCCTTGTTTCATCAGGTATCCACTAGTTGAGACTTCTGGGTCATTAACGTTGCCACCTCTTGATTTTCTTTGGAGATAAACCTGTCTAACGGCATCTGGTTTGCCTATTTCTTTAAATTTTCTGAAATGTTGCATTACATTGTCATTAAACAGGATGATATTCTTATTCACAACTGCAACATTGGGGCGCCATTTCTCTATAAGGTGCGACGACCGCGTGACGACCACGTGATTCTCTGTTCGACTTTCAAAACTGGATTTTCCTTGAATGTTATATTCGAGTTTCAAGTTGTTCGAAAATTAAACCGTTCGAAGTTCAATGGTGCACTATAATTGTATTAATTCATATATATATCGTCATGAACTTTTAAACCTTAAGTAAATTACAAGTATGAGAGAAAGCTCTGAAATGGAATGTACATTTATCCTCTTTCTTTAGCGTGTTTTACAAACCGTTTGAAATATTGTACCAGTGTAAATTTAGAGCACACAGCACGTATATAGTAAATATGGCAGTACGAGTATAATTTTCATCACTTTCTCAATCGGCAACCGAACACAGTTTTTACAGAAATAAAAGCCTTCTTTCAGTCATCTGTTTTCAACGTCCAAATTTCACAAACATGATAAGAATACAATCCCTAAAACAACAGTCACAAAGACTACTTTGCAAGCCTCCTTCAGGAACAAAAATGCTTTCTGATTCTTAATACATTGAAACTAATATTCTTTAGGTGTTTCACTATCAAGCTGTTTAGAATCACATGCAATTCATTCTAAAGTGCCATACCATCTTTACCCTTTAGTAATTCCCAAACTGGCTGCTTGACGTGCAACATAAGATCAGATAAATTGAAAGAGAAACGTATTTGTAGACTTAGTCGTCGGACTTCATATTTGTTCTCTCCTATCGCTCCCACTTTGGAGCGCAGGGCCGATTTCTCAGTTTCATGATCATTTTTACAGACGGTAGGACTCCTTGGATGGGTGATCAGCTCGCCGCAAAACGTCTACCTGAACACAGGACAACACAAACACAGAATAAACGCATACATACATACATCAAAGATCCATGCCTTGAGTGGGATTCGAACACACGATCACGGTTGCCGAGCGAGCGAAGACAGTGCATGCCTTAGACCGCTCGGCTACCGTGGCCGGCACGAATGTTACCTTACCGGTTGCAATTATTGCAGAACCTCACTGAAAACGACAAAATCCTCTGTCACTCATTCTGTATGGACATGCAGCAACGGTATGAAGGAAGTA
>NW_019724757.1:282284-301622 GCF_002891405.2 Cryptotermes secundus
GGCAACGCGGGTGGCTTCTGCTCGTGTAAACTATAAAACTAACACTTCACCTTGATTGATCACTTGGTGTGTCATGTAACAGCTACATGCATATCCAAACAAGTCCCTGCTTTCACCTCCCAGCTAGCCAGACACCTCTTCCTCATCGCCTCTTCGCTACGGCGGCCACAAAAACAACCGAACCCCCATCCACTTTACCACACCATTATCACTCTCTAGGGAACATCAGACCCTCGTGACAAATCTCTCAGCTAAGCCCATAAAGACCCCATACATCAATCAATCTACATAACCCGCCGGTGTTTTGGATCGCACACCCGGACTGACACGAAACATACGATACATCACTGGATTGCACAATGAACGCATGAAATATTCACAACTATTAGCGAAAACTGGGTGAAAATATAGAAAGGTGATGACATGAAAACTTCGAATCTAATAGCTTCACATATGTTTGTGGAGAGAAAACTGCTCTGAGGTTATTTTGTGCCAAACAAGTTAAATTGAAAAATGGTCTACATAGGGAAGCCATGTTGTCTTAGACTAGATTTGTACTCGTAAACTACACGGTTCGTCCTTGGCAGGAAAATAGCTATCCTTTCTGCGGTGGATTTTCTCTACATTAAGATGCTAATGACAGGATAATGCTTTCAACAGCACAATACCATCACCTTAAAAATCAACATTTACTTGGTATTCGCAAACATGTACCCATTATTATTATTGTATGCTGCTCTATGTGAAACTCAAATTCTCACATTGTGGCTTTGTCTGTGTATGTTTGCTTTTTGCTTCTGTATCTTTATTCATGCTAACTGTGTAAATAATATAGACTATCATTTTTGTGTTTTGTTTTTAAATTATTTTTGTGTCTTTCTTTATTCGTGCTAGCTTCGTAATTGGCCTCTTTGCTGTTAAGTTTGCAGGTAAATAAACACGAATTGAATTATTATTATTATTATTATTATTATTATTATTATTATTATTATTAAATCCGGAGAGCTCAGTCGGTATAGCGACGGCCTGGACGGCCCGAGTTCGATTCCCGGAAGTGCAAAATTTTTCTCTTCTCCACAGCGTCCAGATTGGCTCTGGGACCCAATTAGCCACCTAGCAAAAGCGTGCTGGGGACACATTCCCCGGGGGTAAAGCGAAAGGGTCGTGAAGCTGACCACTCACCTCCATTTAGTGTCGAGGTCAAGAATGGTGGAGCAAAACTTCCACTCTCCCATACGTCTTCATGGAATAGTGTTTAATTAAGCAGAGGATAATTGAGCAGCTTTTTCAAATAAGTAGCGGATCCAGTCTAGAAAACTGAGATTAACGGCCGAGGGGACTCGTTGCGCTGACCACGCGACACTCTCTATCCGCAAAGATGGCACTAACTTCGCAGAGAAGCGGCGGTCGCTCGGTCGGTATAGTTCGCTTGCGGACTACAGGCCACGGAGTGCGTGTGTATGCGTGTATGTATGTGTATTGTCCTTCCTGGCCACATGATGGCATAACCACTGGAAATGTACTTATTTAATTTTATTTATTTATTTTTTTCACGTCTTAACGCTAACTTTAATTTTTCTTGGAATTAGTATTAATTTATTACCATTATATAGACTTATTTTGTATACTGTTTTTAGATTTTTTTTTTGTCTCTCTACGTACTCGAGCTAACTTTGAAACTGGCCTCTGTGCTGTTACGTTTGCACGTAAATAAACACGAACTGAATTGAACTGAATTACTCTTGCTCACAGTATAATTAGCTTCTGGGCTGCTAAGTTTGCACGTAGCTACTACATAAGTATTAATAAATCGCCTTCGTCTAGCAATTTGCGTGTATTTTGTTTCTTTTCTCTATCGTGCTCACTTCGTAACTGGCCTGTTGGCTGTTATCATACAAATAAATAGGACTTGAACTGAACTTAATTATTATTGTCCCTGCGGTGGGGTAAGACTGAGTCCCTTATTACTGAGGCTTCAGATGGGTGTATTGTATCAGCCCTAGACGGTACATGAAAGATTTTGTATTTCAGCACCCGGTTGCAATTGTTCAAATCAGCGTCCATTGTTTATCTTCCGTCAAAATTGCAACACTTTTACATTCTACACTTCAACACTACATGTTTCGGCTTCAAACGGCCATCTTCAGGTGTTTTTATGTTACAGATATTTTACTAAAATTGTGTTAAAAACTGCTACACTATTTTATTTCGTGTTAAAATCACACGCTGTAGTCTTCTTAAGTAAAACGAGATAAAATCCTTTAAAATTTGTTACATATTACGTATTTCACCTCACCCGGGGTGTCATTTTCGTACATGAAAGAATGGAGCAATGGTGGAATGATGTTGGCAGGAACAGACCTAGGTACTCAAACAAAACCTTTCCCCAGTGCCACGCATTCAACCACGGAACCTAACTCGACTACCTTGAGATGGGGATTCTACCACACAGCTTATTCGACGCTGTGTGTGTCACTGAAACAGAATATTTCAATGCGAGGGAGAGACAGTAAGGTCAGTAAATAGGTCACAAATGGAAATAAAAGTATTGCAATGTATGTTATAGGTTTTCTATGTGTATCACTACGTAGCAGCACAGTCCTGCTTCATGAGTCAAGGTAGCAGCCGCGCATGCGCATGTTCAAAGGATGGTTTCGGCGGTCAAAACGGCGACAGTGCTTGACGTGTGTCCTACCGAAGATCAGCGTTCTGTTGTGCGTTTCTTTGTGTGAAAAAAGGCTCAATGCAAAGGATAATCATAAAGAACTGTTTCCTGTTTACGGGGGAAAGTGTTCGTCGCGTGAAGCGGTTCACAACTGGGTTAAGAAATTCTCTCAAGAATGTTTCGAAAGTTGAAGATGATGCCTGACCTGGTCGTCCGGTTGAAGATTGCAAACGAGAAACTCTGAAGCGGGTGGAAGAGTTGATTCGAGCTGACAGGAGCATAACGATAGGCAGTACAGCAACTGCACTAAGGTGTTCCCATGGTTTAGCTTACAGCATAATGCATGATCGTTTGAAGTTTCGGAAAGTGTGCGCACGGTGTGCCCCAGAGAACTGAAGGATCGAGAAAAAGTGTACCGAATGGGTCTGTCCTTGCAACATCTCTTATGGCATGCAGATGAAGGTGAAGATATGCTTAACAAGTTTGTTACTGGGGATGAAACATGGGTGCATCACTACCAACCTGAATCAAAGCGTGCTTCACTGCAGTAGGAACATGGCAGTTCACATTTTCGTTCAACAAGTTTAAGGCTACACCATCAGCTGAGAAGGTTACGCTTGCAGTGTTGTGGGATTCTCAGCGAGTACTGTTAGCCCACTTTCAGAAGCGCGATGAAAATGTGAATTCTGCTCCGTACTGTGAAGTTCTGAGAGAAAGACGAACCGGAAGGTTCACAGAATTTGTTCGTGATATATGAGCAGGAAAGTAGGCCGTACGAGAAGGTCTACGATTTAGATAACACGTTCAAATAGGAGGTTGGGTGGACCCCAGAGCCGGTCTGGAGAAGAGAAAATACTTAACTCTACTGAGACTCGAGCTACGACCCCTCAGTCGTCCAGCCGGTAGCCAGTCGCCAGGGTTTCCAACGAAATTTATTTTTATTTCCATACGTTTCCTGCACTTACCACGTGACAGGAACTTACGAAACCTATTACAAAGATCCTCTGTCAGGCAGTGGAAGAAATTTAATTGTTTATGGGCGTGCTGCTTCTAAAGCTGTAAACCTGACGAAACCAGTGGATGTAAGTACGGGATATAATTTGCCCCTGAGGAAACATTATTGCAGTTATGACTACAGCGAAGTGCCTGGCGCCGGTCATTCCCGTAAACGAGCTGGTAATTTAGTGGCACTAAAGAGAGCAGCCGTGGGCTCAAGTACAAGATAAAGACAATAGCTTTTAGAAACACATATCCTCGAACCGCTATGATTTTCACAGTTCAAAGAAATAAACAAAACTCTTTCAGTAGGCGTATTTCTGCACATTTGTAACTATTTATGCCTAATCAAAGGTATGCTTTTCTAATTACCTTATGTGAAGAATACTTCTCGTCGATTCGTAAAGCCACACATCTGGATGTCTGGTTATTGTCGTTAAAATTGTTGTTGTGCATCTACTATCAGATGGCATGCTGTACAGTGCAGGACACAGCACGGTGCTGTGCAACAGGGGTAAAATAACATCATCCAGACAGACTATTCTGATTGCGGTTTTTCCTAGTTATTCTCAATCAAAATTCTGAGATAAAACCTGACAGCTGTTACGATCATTTTCTTTCTCATGCATCCAGTATCTCATTCACCCTAACTTCTATATTCGATCCTTATTTTTTTCCTGTGGCGCTACAGCCCCAATTTGGGCCTAGGCCTACCTCCATGAAACTCTCCGTTTCACTTCGGTTTACTAGATCTTACACATACGGTAGGACTCCTTGGGCGAGTGATCAGCTCGTCGCAAGGCCTCTACCTGTAGACAAACACAGAAAAACGCACACAAACATCCATGCCGTGTGGGATTCGAACCCACGATCCCGGCTTCTGAGCGAGCGAAGACAGTGCATGCCTTAGACCGCTCGGCTACCGTGACCGGCCATTCGATCCTTATAGCCTGTGCAATTTAAATGATGCGAGCTAAAGAAAGGGGCAAAACGAAAGAATACGCATGCTTGTTAATGTAAGGAAGATTGCAGGAGGAAGTGGAACTGGTCTCTTTCCGAATACTACACCCATATTTACCTAGGTTTGTGGTTTACATGAACTAAAACTAAAGTCCGTGGCTTTTAGTCCGCAAACGAACTACATCAACCGAGCGATCGCCGATTTTCGGCGGAGTTAGTGCCAAATTTAGCGGATAGAGGGTGTCGCGTGGTTAGTGCAACGGATTTCCACGGCCGTTAATCTCGGGTTTTCTAGACCGAAGCCGCTACTTTTCCACTTAAGTAGTTCCTCCATTATACTCACGAGGCTAAGTGAACCCCGTTCCAGACCTACTACTTCTCAGAAAATCTGGTAGCGCCGGGAATCGAACCCGGACCCCTGTATCTGTAGCCAGGAACTCTGACCACTAGACCACAGAGGCGGCCGTTGTGGTTTACATGATACTATCAAAAAGAATCATGACTTGTACTCCTCTCGCCAAATATTGTAACGATGGACAATTCAAGATGGATGAGCTGGGCCAGATATGTAAACTGAATCAGAAAGGCGTGCATACAAAGTTTTGGTAGGGAAACCTGAAGGAAAGGGACCAGTAGGAAGAACAAGGGGGGGGGGGCGATGGGGAGTGGATTAATCTGGTTCAGCACAGGGACCAGTCGCGGGTTCTTGTGAACATGGTGATGAACCTTCTGGCTCCATTTCTGAAGTAGCTGAGTAACTTTCAGCTTCTTAAGCACGACTCTGATTCCTGGTGCAGGACAGATGACATGGCCGTTCCTTATAAATTACAGGTTATAACGAGAAGTAATTAATTATTAAGGCCGTGCCATAGCTCAAGCGGTTAGTCGCTGCCTTCCAACCGCGGCGGCCCTAGTTCGATCTCGGGTCTGGTCAAATGACATTTGTGGTGGACAAAGTGGTGCTGGGGCAGGTTTTCTTCGATTACTTCGGTTTCCCCTGCGAATCTTTATTCCACCAATTGCTCCACAATCACCCTCGCCTATCATCTGGGGCTGGTACAATAGGCCAGAAGTGGCCGCAGTACAAGGGACTTAGTCCCACCCCACTAGCAATAAAAAAAAAATATTATAATTAACAAGTGTATGAAGTGCCTGGATTTTGGAGAAAACTGCATAATGAGGAGCTTCATAACTTGTACTATTTTCCAAGTATAATTAGAATGATCAAGTCAAGGAGGATGAGGTGGGCAGGGCATGTAGCACGAATGAGGGAGAAGAGGAATGCATATAGGATATTGGTGGGAAAGCCAGAAGGAAAGAGAACACTCGGAAGACCAAGACGTAGGTGGGTCAACAATATTAAAATAGATCTTAGAGAGATAGGATGGGATGGTATGGATTGGATTGATCTGGCTCAGGATAGGGACCAATGGAGGGCTCTTGTGAACACGGTAATGAACCTTAGGGTTCCATAAAATGCTGGGAAAATCTTGAGTAGCTACAGAATTGGCGGCTCCTCCAGAAGGGCTCAGCTCCATGAGTAAGTAAGTAAGTAACTAAGTTATGTATTTACAATATAGAGAGATGTGCCACATACAGCACCCAGGAGGTGGCATAGAACAATTCCTGCTGTTCTCTCCAGATGTTGATAAGGGCTTTTCCTTAGAAATTTTGAGTTTTGCGACGGCGGTAAAACCTTTGCATAATTCTAGTTTTGACATCTTATACAGCAGTTCATCTTTGACTTATAGGACCACAGACCCAAACTTTCGCTTGCCAAGGATGCCGTTTACATCTTAAGGCTCAAAATCGCCAAAACTTGCTGGCCGTAAATTCGAAAATTGCAAAAACCTCCCAATTTTTAAACTAGACCAATTTGTGAAAATTAGGAAAGCAACCTTTGTAGCGAAGAGGGTTCCTGAAGTTCTCTGGAAATCTGAACCTCTCGGCTCTGCAAACATTCGGCTTCTAGTTACCAAAATAAGAGATAAAAAAAGTAAAAGGTAAAGTCACTGTGCTTAACTAATTAAGCATTACTCCATAAAGAAGTACGGGGGAATGGATTTACAGATCCGCGTTTTCTTAACCTCGACAGTAGTTGGAGACGAGCTGTCAGTTTCACGCCCATGCCGCTTTACCCAAGGTACCCAATGGATAGGAGGCTGGGTGGCCCCAGAGCCGGTCTGGACGCCGTGGAGAAGAGAAAATTTGACTCTACCGGGACTCGATAAATTAGACCCCTCGGTCATCCAGCCCGTAGCCAGGCGCTATACCGATCGCACTATCCCAGCTCATAGTTACCAAAGCATACGGACGCAAATCCGCGACTTCGAAATTCTAAATTCACGACCTACATAAAATATTTGGCTATTATTTAAGTATTCAAAGAGATCCAAGTGTAAACTGAGATTGATTTAATCTGTAAACTATTAGAAAGCGTATGATACTGCTAAAGTGAGTTCAGTTTGTTAGTATTCCAGTGTACACGTGTGTGCGTGTGTGTAGGAACAGCGCTCTGCCTACCCTGATAGAGGAAGAAGACTTAAGTAGTAAAAAGTAAAGCTATCCCTGTAACAGGCCGTTCAGGCCCATAGGGTTGTGAGATGTTGAGGCTCCCACATCTTCTAGACAGTCGGTTCACAAATGGCGGTAAGGTTGTCAGCCTTACGCGCCATCCGCCCTTTACCCCGCAGGAAGATTCCTGGTACTCATTTCTGTTAGAGGCTGAGTCGAATACTGGGCTTGAATAGTGGGCTTGAAAGATTAGGTAAATTGAAAAAAATCTCGAGGCTCGAACCCGCGACCTTCCGGCTTGCAGCATAGTGCCTTAACCAATTACTCTACCGCGTACCCCAAGGAGAGTTAAGTTCAGAGGAAAACTTCATGTTCTACACAGATCAGAGCTAGTCACTCCTAGCCGATCCTTACTCGTAATTCTTAGTTACCCTACTATCTAGCATGGAAAGGCACCGTAACACATCACAAAGCAGGTTCGAAGTATTCATAGCCTTGAGAATGTGCTTCGTGACCGCTAACTTTACGGTACCCCGTAGTCTTGCAGATGAACGCCAATACCAGAAGGAACCGGGTGCCTCTTTCTTCAGATTAAGCAGCTGTATGGACGCTTGAGTTTGAAGTCCGGCTGTAGTTTCTATTTAATATCCTATTATAATCGACAGTTATCTTATTTCTCGTATTGTTTCACACGCCCGCACATAATAACTCAAGGAGAATATCTTCTGGTATATAACGCCATGTGGTCCATTGAAAGTCAACCTACGTTTCCGAGTAACATATCTCCTCCATCTTCAGGGTCGAATAATCCGAGCAATAAATCAGTATGAGAATTCGACCCTGAAGATGGAGGTGATGTTCACCGAAACGTCGGCTGACTTTTAAACGAATACATGGTGTTATGTCCTAGAATATAGTACTCTTCATAACCTCTGCTTTGGGAGCCTCAAACCCCACAATAACTAAGTTTCTTAGTATTATGTTCTGTAGTTCACTTTTGCACTGTCCGGGCCACTTGTCTCCTCACGATTACACGGACTTTGTTCCAGCTGGAGACCGTGAGGCTGAGTTGGCGGATATACAGACTAGACAGGAGATCGATCGTTTTCAGGAGTGCGACAAAAACAGAACGCTTCAGATTCACACACCAATACACTTGCAGTGCAACATACCCACAGCGCGCCCCATTGTCTGATCCCCGAACTTGTAACTTTCTTTCCTTCACTGCGCCACAGCAGTCCTGAGGACACGTTACATCCATTCCACGTATATGCTTACGGCAATGCACGGGAACACAAGTCACTCGTAATGCTGTGAAAATCATAAATTTCCATGAAAATATAAGTCTGAAAAATAAAATACAAAAGTGAAATTGTGTTAATTCGGCTGTGATGATCCAGTAAAATGACTGGCTAAAGCTTCGATGACTGGTAGTGGCTGAATCTTTCTCTTCTCCGCCACTCCCAGACCGGTGCGATGGTGTGATCCACCCATCTGTCTTTACATGTGCAGAGTGGACCACCTCGGTTACTTGACAAAAATCGGAAAAATATACAGCAAGAAATTTGTTGCAAATCTCATGATTTCAGTCGCAAGTGTTGAATATTTGCTCCATGGGTGAGCTGTTACAGCGCTACAGTCCTTACATACCAATAATATGAAGTTGCTGCAGTGTTACCAAGGTGACATGACGGCGAAACGGGGTGTTTTCAAGGTAAGGAGAAGCTGCAGTGTTGCAGTAAAACAAGAATAGTGAAAGAAACAATTATGTTTTATTACACTCTACAAACACAAGCTGCAATCTGACCAATTGTGACAAATTCTTGAAGCCCACAAAACAACACTTGCGTCTGGAACACAAACAAGGTCTGTACATTCAGTACAGTGGGTGTTCAAGCCGCTGTCCATATTGCTACTCATGAATGCAAACACGTCGCCGTAAGCTACAGCGCAGAATTCGCAGTGTCCCTGCGCAGGTGCAGCAGCATTAACCTTACCTGAATATTACCGTCTTCTGCGATGCGAGTGATGAGTATTTACGTATATTCGGTGGAACGTCGGTAAGGAACTACAAATGTATACGACGTCGCTTTCCAAAAGACAATAATGTTCGTATTCATCACCGGGGGAGAATCTAATTTCTGGCAGAATCTTTATCTCTTATGTTAATATTGCTAACTGGTGAACCCAGGGTAAGAAAGTAACAGGAAATATATCTATCACATCAGCGTCAATTTTACATTCAACAGTGAAGTAAAAAGGATAAAATTAATCTATGAGCAAATGAAATGTGACTTCGGTAGAAAGGTATTAACATACTGTGTAACTGATCAGGAAATTGAAAGTGAGGAATTTAGTATCTTTAATATATCGACAGATAATGAAGTAATGGATTACATATAAGAATGAAAAGACAGAGTGTGGGGAATATAAACGGCCAGAATACATGAGATATTTTTAAATTACTATGATAAAGCCCTTTTAAATATCAACGGGAAATTGTTAAAGACAAGTATATCGTTGCCAGTCAAAGGTTTCGGTAAAAACGTTCCGGCGACAAAAAATATACACGCAACAATGTAACAATCTTCGGACGAATGGTTTTCTATGCGGTCCGTGTCGTATCAAGGAACGTAGGCGATTAGCTCTTCCAGGAACTCACTGGGGGGGAGGAGAGTACCCTGTTTGGAGGCGGGGTCGAATACCTCCACCGTGACCCTGCGAGTCGTAGGAGGCGACGAAAAGGGAAGTCTCAATTCTGAGACAGTAAAATATGGTCGCGAGTCCCAAGGGACTCGGACCCGAGAAAGACTGCGCTGGCAAGGGCCAGCAGCATATACAAAAGACAGACCCGTCCTCTCGTCAGAGAGGGCGCCCCACAGAAACAATACCGTATCTTTCAAACGGTAATAATTAATATCTGGTCATGAGCCCCAAATGGGGCTCGACACCAAGACTTACTGACTGACTGACCGTCAGTCGCAATGTAACTTTGACTCTGACTTTGACTTGACTTCCAAGAACTTCTTTCTAGTAAATATATAGTAGCCAATAGCGGCTGGAGCTAGGTTTCAACCGGGTAATTCAATGACAAATTTTTCATTAAATTGAGTGTGAAAAGTTTAGCCATAATAAAAAGAAGACTTATTTACGTAACATTTCCAAATTACTACCACAGTTTTCGAAAACATCTGTAGTGCCGATGACCACTCTTCTCAAATGGATAAGAGGAGGCTTAAGTCACAAGAGACAATAAAATGTAGCAGCAATATTTGATACTGATTCTTGTGCAATACCGGAAGTAGATGCCATTCATGACCGCATGGAGTTTCATCAGCATCCGGTTATTTTCTCTCGTCTACATGCAGTACACGAAGCTACCCTTGTCACATACAAGCATTCAACATCTCCTGGGAAACTACAGAGGAATTTCATTGTATACCCCAATTCCTGATGCTGCCCAGATGTTCTGAAAGGACTGGAAGTCAGCCGCACGGACACAGTTTACTTCTTCGTATTCTAACTTTGAAACACACCACTTAAAATCGATAAAAATCTATCTTAAAGTGTTGTGTGCCTTTCAAGGGACATGAAAAACTTACTTTCACAGTATCCTTATTATCAAAGTACACGTCAATAATGCAACAATATAAAATACATCAAGAATATGTCACTCACTGAAAATGTATTTTGATACTTTATGATATAAAAATCATTAAAACGTCAATAGGATACTAAAACAATATTTTATACATTAAATGTGATTCTTGATGTATTTTATATTGTTGCATTATTGACGGATACTTTGATAATAAGGGCAATGCAACGGAATGCTAAACTATAATATTATTTTCACATAACTATGAATAGATTAGAGACTAAAATTTGAGTAGTCTGGAAAGATATACATTTATTTCAGTCAGATAATCGTGACATAAAAGAGAATTTATTTGTCTACGAACGGCAATAGTACACATTCCACATGCTGGCTGTTCAGCTAATCCTCATGTAGCCGTTGCTGCCCTCAAAATCATCAAGGACATGAATTTCCCGAAGCAGCCGTAGCAGTCTCAACAGTCGTTAAACCAATCTTAGCAAGATTAATGATTACAACTTTCTTATTATGTTGCTCTCTTAAGTTTTGAGGGAAGATTACAGACAGTTTCAGAGAAATCACTTAAACAACTCATTTAGTAAGTTATGTAACGATTATACAAATGAGGCGCGCGTAATGAATTTCACCCTTCGTGCCGCAGTATGAGAATATTCAAGACAAGACAAATCAGAACGGTGGCATATATGCGACGCATATTAATTTTTTTTAATCTCATAGTGGGGGGGGGGCAGCTGGGTCCATTCGGCACGTCGGCCACTCTTTGGCTTATTGTACCTGCCAAGGTGATTAGATGATGGAGAATTTGGTGGAATGAAGATTGGCAGGAGAAACCGAAGTACTCGGAGAAAACCTGCTTCAGCGCCACTTTGTCCACCACAAATCCCACTTTACCGGACCCGGGCTCGAACCAGAGCCGCCACGGTGGGAAGCCAGCGGCTAACCGCTTGAGCTATGGCGCGGCTTATGCGGCGCACACATTCCGATTGTAAGCCTTCACACCAAAGCCTACTTAGTTTGAAAATGAAGGAAGTTTACTGCCTAGTGTTAGGGGGTGTCGGTATTCTGTAGCCATTGGTATTTCTACTGAACTCGACATTTGCCTCTGCTTATGGCATCTGGTTTCCACAATTTTTAAAAAAGAAATGCTTCTTTTTGTCTCGGATTTAGCTAACTACTTCTATGAAGTGAAATAATGACTTCTTTTGTGTATTATTACTTCGAGAAGCTACTCTATCCAGTAACTAGATGGGTGTTGCAGTTTGGCGACAATTTCTTTACAGCTACTAAAGAGTTCACATGTACACGTATTCAGTCAACGGAAAGTAACGTAAGGTAACATAATTTTAATTTATATTTCAGCTGGTTGATGTGGAGTATTTTGAAGTGGTCTCCACTTACTATGCGATATTTAATGATCAGTTTGGGCTGTATAAGCATATCATATTGTCAAGTGATGAATAATTTGGGTTCTAGACTTGATGATCGGATTTTTTGGATGTCTCTGTTACAATTTCACTTGCTTTAACAGTTCGCACGTTCGACTCCTTCTTGATAACGAATCTGTCACTGTTGCCTGGATCTTGGACTGGTCTTTAGTCTCTCGAATTCTCTGGAATTCTGGATCTCTTCTCCCTTTATAACTCCGCCCGAACCGAATACAGAACACTCAATCCAACAGTACGTGTATTCGTCTCTTGTAATCTGCGTATGTGTTGCCACTGTAATGCGTGTTTAGCAACTTGTTACCTGGTAACGATCCGCTTGTGCTAACTGTTGTAACGGAAACGGGAATTGGAACGTTGCTGAGCAACGGACGCCTGGTCCTGGTTCACTATTCCCGCTTTCAGTCGTCAAGTCACAATAATTTTCTTTTTACATTATTTCATAACTCTCTCTGAACTACATATTACAACGCATCGAATAAGAGCCAGGAAAATGTGGTAACTGTGTACTTCAAGTTATTATATCGGCACTGGGCCGGAGAGACTAAGGAAAATAGTGAACTCTCAAGATGAAACCTCATACACGAACTTGAAGTTACAGAGTATTACCTACAGAACAGAATCTGGAACGCCACAGCTATACCGCTCTACGTCGTCCAGTTTGTTTCAGTTGTTCTTGCTCGTGTATCTGCTATGGTCATTCCATTGTAGCACTGTACATTTGTGTTACTTAGCAACGCCTTTGCTAGACAGGCTACATAGCGTGGAGTGGGTGGACGACAATGGGGAAAGGATTTGGAAGGTAGGGGTTGTGGCCTCAGGATAGCCCTTGATCTGGCCGAGATTCGAACCGCTCCATCAATTCGCTAGGAATTTACGCACGAGTACAATAACACAGGACACCAAAGGCATACAGTGCGGCTTCTCAATCTGCAGAAGGAAAATGAGACCCCCGCGTTATTTCAGGGGGGAACTAGCAAACGGGGGAAAATGAATATTTATAAAGTTATCAATAAGGCCGCAGAGACATAAAGACACATATTTAAAAATTACTTCAATTTATTTTACCTTAGAACAAGCTAATCGCTGTAATCAGTTCCCCTTTCTCTCTTTTGTACCTTGCAAAAGACATTTTCTTTAAATTCTGAGCCCTTTCTCCCTCACAGTTCGAATCTTCTAGTCAGATCGTTTTGTAAAAAAAAATGTTCGTCCAATTTTCTCTCCTTCCTCTTACTTCTCCGGAAGCCTTTTGTTGGATGAGAAATATTGAAAGGTGTAAATCAGCCCTTTATACCCCTTTCCTCGCGGCTTTACTCATTTCTCTTCTCCTACTGCTGTACTCGTAGCTGTGGTTGCAACCCTTCCCCTCCTGCCGCAATCTCCTCCAGCTACACGCTGTTACCACCGCATATAAAAATCCCTAACCTCCTCAACAAGCGTCCCCCCTCTCCCTATCCACATTATTAGGCATACTGAATAATAAAGAGGCCAAACGTTGCTGTGGGTATGGGAGACTTGCACGAGCTGAGGTCTGCCTTGTTTTCTTACTGGTGATGCTGGCCCCTTTTTCTTCTTTTTAAGAGTAGTTTTGCTGAACAAGCGCGCTTTCCGCTGCAAAGTGCTACAGAATACGTCTAGCTTGTTTTTTTCAGTTTTACGATCTTCAATCCTTGGTTTATTAAAAAATGGGCCGAAATGATTTATTACGCTAAGGCGAAAAGCTAACTGGACTACAAAACAAAAGAGTTAAATCCATT
Organism: Cryptotermes secundus; assembly: GCF_002891405.2. NCBI lineage: Eukaryota > Metazoa > Arthropoda > Insecta > Blattodea > Kalotermitidae > Cryptotermes > Cryptotermes secundus. The sequence continues at coordinate 296,235 of NW_019724757.1, forward strand.
ACGCATGTGAAGACCTAATTATATTTCTGTACTAAAAGCGAAAGCTATCCTGTAACAGGCCATGGAGGCCCACAGATTTCTGAGACGTCGAGGCTCCCACGTTTTCTAGACAATCGGCTCACAGATGGCGGTGAAGTTCTGAAGCCTTACGCGCCGGCCGCCCTTAACCCCCAAGGAAGATTCCTGGTACTTATTTCTGTTAGAAGCTGAGTAGACCCCAGGGATATAATGCGGCTGGAAGGATCAGGTCAAATGAAAAATCCAATGACCTCATCAGGAATCGAATCGTAGTGCCTCAATCAACTATGCTACCACGTGCTCCACATTTCCGTACTTCGATAACGAAACTATTTTAACCTGATCTTTATAACTATGGAGGGAACAGAAATACAAGGCAGGCGTCAGGTGTAACTGAAAAGCATTCTTAACTGTTACTCTGTGCTCTTAACAAAGGGGCTGCGAAACTAAGTACTTAACGTATCCCAACCATTTTTTTTAATTCGCTTAGTGGGGGGTGGAGTCGGTTTGGGTCCACTCGGCACGGCGGCCACTTATTGGCCTACTGTAGCCTGCTCCGGGTGATTACGATGATGGAGAATTTTGAGGAATGAAAATTGGCAGGGGAAACCGAAGTACTTGGAGAAAACCCTCTCCAGCGCCACTTTGTCCACCAAAAGTCCCACTTGACCAGACCCGGGATGGAACCCGGGCCGCTTAACCGCTTGAGCTACGGCGCGGCTATGTATCCCAACTAACTTGTAACGACAGTAAAACAAACCGTATCACTTTACTCATTTTTTGTTGCTTTGCTGTTTTATGACTATACAAGCACTGCGTTCAAAATACTGTGACGAATATTACCACTGCTAGGCAACAGTTCGACAAACACTGCCGGAAAGCCAGAATATGACCACCGTTAGGCAACGCTTCTGTAAACACATTCTCGAGGTTACGCAGTCAACAGTGAGACCTCCGTTGCTAGGTAGCAAATCCTCAGACACAGATTCCAGCGGCAGGGAATGTTAACAAAGACAAGGATTATAGCTATCTGCTCGAGGTGAGGACCTATGATCTGACTCTGGCTCTGTAAGGGAAGTCTAAAGGCAGTGATTCGTCGTTTGGCATTCGTCACAGTGGAAGAGCAGACACTCGTAGTCCTGAAAGGAATGGAGCGAGTAGTAGACTGTCTGATTGTGAGAGTGTAACAGTAAGGAAGTGCCAGTAAATCCAATCATCTAATCCAGAACACATTATTATTATTATTAATCAATGAACCCCTCATACGTAACAATACATTTGAGATTATCATCAGTTGCTCTATAGTCTGAAAGTTACTGCATATTATCTTCAAGATGCTGTGAGAACCAATGCTTGTGTAAGATTGCGTACTCAAGGTTTGGCGTGATCTCAGATATGTTTCGATAATCTTCTATCTGCAGTTCAACAGCAACAACTAGAGACATGTTCTAAGAATTTCAGATTTGGTGACCAATGTGAGGCGAGTATGAAATCTAAGTGGGTATGATGCATCCTCAGGTTTCGTATGGAGTGGAAGACACGGCTTTCAGATATGGAGGAACACCTGCGAATATACTGTGACGTGACGACTGAACAGTTGTAACAAGGATTGAGCCGAGAGTCGTAGAGAGTGTCCCATGTGCTAGCGGGGTCACATTCCTCCACCGCAGCCTTGCGAGTTGTAGCAGGCGACGAAAGGAAAGTCTGGAATCTGAGACAGTAAAATATTGTCACGAGTCCAACGGGATGCGGACCTAAAAATGACTCTGCTGGCGAAGGCCAGCAGCAATTGTAAACAACAGACCCTTCCTCTCGTCAGAGAGAGCTCCACACGTCAATAAACCTGCAACTGTCTGACAGTAATAAAAATCTGGTCGTACGCCCCAGATGGGTGCTTTATTCGAAGACAAACTGGCCGACTGATCGTCGGTCGTAACATAAGACTCAGACTGGTAGAGAGTTCAACTAGAAGACTAGAGACTAGAGACTAGAGACTAGGGACCAGTCTGAGAACCAGAAGAAATACAGTGAGAGATTCGTTACCGATAACGAGTTCAATGCGTGAACTGTTATAATCAAGTGAAATTGTAATAGAGACGATCAGTAAATCCAGTCATCAAACCTAGAACCTACAATTAATAGTCATTCTACCCATTATACGTGACATAATTGAACATCCGATAAGGGGTAGTCCTCCAGCCTGTGCGCTGCGCGTAAGGCTAACAACTCACCGTAATTAAACTTCTAAATGTATTGTTACGTAGGGCCTTGTAGTCAGACGGATTGTTTGAAACAACGTAAGCAAAGGAAAATGGACATGAGATTCAGTATATGGAACATAATGAATACCTGTAGAGCAGGTTCATTGGTCAAAGACATAAGGTGGGATTATATGCGCTGGATTTACGTGGTTCAGGATAGGGACCAGTGGCAGGCTCTTATGAACACGGTAATAAACCTTCAGATTCCATAAAATGTTTGGAAATATTTGAGTAACTGAGCAACTGGTGGCTTCTAAAGAAGAACTCAATTCCATACATTTAGTCAGGCTATGAAGTGCGAAACAGGCTCTAATCTATGTAAGATTTGAGGTTTTCACGGCGGTGATTATGAAGAAATCAGTCTTCTGGGATGTGGCACCGTGTAGATGTGGTGTTAACCGACATTTCGGAGGAATGTATCGCCTCCATCTTCATGGTAGAAGGGTAGACTGGTCTGCTTGTACCGGTTCTCACGGTCTCTTCGCTTGCGGATTTCTTATTTTTCCTTCTACACTGAAGATGGAGGCGATACGTTCCTCCGAAACGTCGGTTAACACCACATCTAGACGGTGCCACATCCCCGAAGACTGCTTTCTTCAGGCTCTAACCTAATCCGTGGAGAGGAGAAGACGGCGGAAAACAAAGCACCCCGACACTACAGTTGCGTGAAACTTTTGGTCAATGAACTTTCCCTTGTTTAGATTTACGCTTCATATGGCACCATTAAAATGGAAGACCAAAGAGATCATCTCTCAAAAAATGAAAATATACGTTTTAAAGGGAATGTGGTAGGCTAGTAGAACTGCTGTCCTGACTGCAGGCTATGGCAGTTCCACACTATCTCAGCAGCTGGGTCCGATCCTGACCTACTGTAAATTAGAGGTTTCCTGAGCTGTACGAGTAATTAGAGGGCCTGCACTGTTCAGCATATGTTCGGGATCTAAACTTGAGTCCCTCTGATTATGACACAAGACTGCTAACCACCACACCGCAACGTTAGGTGTGCTAACTTCAAGAAGTTAATACACATACTAAATAAAGTTATGGAGTGACTGAGCCAAATCAAGGGCCTCAAGAAAACTCATATTTGTAGATCAAAGGAAAACAAGAATTGCTGGGAAGAGCTGATCCCCTGCTTTCCTTTGATACGGATCGGATTGCATTGAAAACAACGCCTCCAAATATTTATCGTTGCCGCGCGAACTCATTTACCAAACCGTTGGCCAGCATCAATAGAGGGTTACACAGACAGACCCATACACTCTTTGAATAGAAAATAAAAATTCCAAATATTATTTTATTGTTTCGTGTGTATTTGTTGCAGCAATAACGTGTTAACCTAGCCGCTTCCTAGCAACAATATGGGCATACACATGTAGACACACAGAGTGACTGGACGGAATTATGAAGTTCGCCGTTCAGATGGGCTCAGGTGCCAAAGCAAATTTCGTGAGGCTTGTTCAGTTATTCAAAGGTTAATTTGGAGGATTACACATACACACAGACAGAATGGTGATCGACTAAGTCCACTCTCACGTTTTCAAAATAAGGAAAGCAAGCTTAAAACAAACGCAGATTTTCCTCGTAAAAGGTAAACGAAACATTAAAGAGCAGAAGGAAGGTTACCGCAACACATCAGGGCAAATGTTGGGTTAGTTGGTGTCTTATGCTTTAATTTGTATTGAATTTGGGCACTGTTTTCGCGAGAGGAAGTTTGTTGTTGTTATTTAATATTTCTTTATTTTTTATTTTGTTCGTTTGCGTTTTGTTTATGTGAGAAGATTAATGTTAATTTTACATCGTAAACATATATTTGCCCACTCAGCCTCCAATTCAGTGGGTACCGGAGGCTGTTTCCAAAGCGGGTAAAGCGGCCGGTACGTGATGCTGACCATTCAACCCTAGTGCCGAGGTCAAGAATACGTCGAGCTATACAGCCACTCCGCCATATGTATTCATGAAACAGTGCTTAGTTAAGCACGCGGAAAACTAAAAAGAATTATACAATTGCGATAGGGATTGTGCTTTGTCAATCCAGCCAATTCCGTTCATAATATGTGACGAAACAAAATAACTTCATAAATCCATATTACTTGAAGTTACGTTTTAATACAATAGGCCTTCAGACATTCTGCCAATACAGTATTTAGGTAGATTTAATTAGATCTGCGAGAGGGAAATTGGAATGTGTACGATCGATCTGGGCTCGTAGCTCGCTACTGGAATAAATGCAGGCTTCCTCCGGTCTTTTTATTTCTACACTCAATTAAGAGTTTCAGCTACTCAACGGGATTCGTGCCACACTGAGTTACATCACCAGTCCTAAATGTGTTTAATTCTATTTTACTATATAATTCACTTACACAATTTCTCGTTTCACGTATTTTCGAACCGGTTTGTGATTAATGTCAAAGGTTAGTTTTCGAACGACAAAATATGGCATGCAACTTCACCTTCCTGTGTGTCTTTGTCGATTGACATTTCTGATCTTGTTTTAAGACTTTTTATACATGCAGTAGAACTTGGTTATAATGTCATCAAAGGGACCTAAAAATAGTGTCGTTATAAACGAATGTCGTTGTAACCGAAATGGGCACTTCCACAGTAGCCTTATGTTAGTCACGTAAAAATCCAAAAACCGAGTTAAAATGTTGCATTTTTTACTGAAATACGTAGTTAAGTACAGACTAACGTAACATGAACGTGGAATTAATATGGATTCTCCATATCGTTTGTACTGTAGAATTCACCAAACCAAATTCGCGGCATACATCAGCTTTTTTCCTTCCATTTTCTATTTCACGAATCACTTTAACTTTCTCTTCAATGATTAAAACTTTCCTTTTCATTGCCATGTGTTCGCTACTGCACTTCTCTGGGTTTAGGCAGGAACACTATAGGGTAAGTAGACAATGTGAGGTCCTGTTAGACGAGATTCTAAGAAAGGAATGCAGTTAACAACCTGCCGCGTCCTTTTGCACTATTCACGCAGTCCCACCCCACACCCTTGTTTTCGCATAAAACCCACGCTCCTCTTGCAGCCCACGGTCGTATTCTTCCAGGACAGTCACGTCAGCAAGTAGAGAAAGTGAGGGTGGGCAGACACATC
>NW_019724757.1:304623-309689 GCF_002891405.2 Cryptotermes secundus
CTATAACCAAGTTTTACTGTACATTAATGTCCGGCGCATCTTCATACCATCGTTACTAACTCCACACTGTTCTCTGCAATGCGAATTGCTGAGGAGGAAAAGAAACAACACGACATATCGAAGAATTCATCATTTCCATCTTGTGTCTGTTTTCTGAGCTCTATATTCGAGACCCATAGGCTTCGTACGTTAACCGACAAATATTCTGAGTTAAAAATTTTGGTGGTTTCTATTGTTATAGTTAACTTCTGCATTACTGCTAATTTCTTTATCAAAAATTATATTTCGCTAGCCGATATACTCTACTTTCATAATGATTAATCGTTTAATATACTGTCATGTATTTGGGAGATATGTGACTACAGACAGGGTGTGGATTGGTGAATGGATTTATTGACCACTTATATACATCACTCGGAACTAAACGTTACAGAGCGCTGAAACACACAGACTAATGTCCTCAGCCTATTACATTCTTCACCAGCCGTTTCCTTGCAGTGGCTTCTGCCAAGGAAGATTCTTCAGGTCCTCTTATCACAGCTGCCCGTGCTGAACTCTTGCCAACTGACAACTCAACTAATTGGGTTCCAGGCTGACGGGCATTTCACACCAACCTTCTAGTCTTCTCTTTGCAGGCTTTCAACTGAACTGACAACCGAACACTCTCTCACTCACCAACCAGCTACTTCATGTCACTTCACTCAACTGAACTGCTGACAATTTCTAACAACTACCTTGTTCCAGTACTCTGTTCTGCTTATAACATCTCAGCACGGATCGCATAGAAAACACTGTATCCATTTATATAGTTCAACGATACCTCGACCACTGAATAGAAATGGGTGTTTGCTTAAAAGCCTACTACATAGCAATGGCAGTCCAAGCTACAATACAATATTTATTCTGTCCACACTCCTTCGCTACTGACTGCAGCGATTATCATGGGATATATCTGTCACTACTGTAAATTTCATACAAAATTTTATTCAATATTCTTCTCTCAAGGTAAATTTCATACACAGATGAAATTATTGGGGATCATCAGTGTGGGCTTTGATGTAACAGATCTACTACTGATCAGATTTTTTGCATTCGTCAGAGACTTGAAAATAATTGAAGCACAATGAGACAGTGCATCAGCTATTCGTAGACTTCAATAAAGCCTGTGTTTCAGTTAGGGGGGAAGTATGGTACAGCATTCTCATAAATTTTTGGGGTAACTTTCAAACTAGTTATTCTGATTAAAATGTGTTTAAATAAAACGTATACTACGTATAGTCTGTACAGGTAAATATTTGATAATTTTCCTATCCAAAATGGTCTAAAACAAGGAGATACTTTATCGCCAGTGCTTTTCAATTTTGCTTTAGAATATTCCATTAGGAAGGTCCAGGGAAACCAGGTGGGACTGAAATTAAATGGGACTCATCAGCTGTTGGTCTATGCTGATGTGAATCTACTGGGTGATAACATAGATACCACAAAGAAAACACACAAACTTTAACTGGCGCTAGTAAGGAGGTTGGTCTAGAAGTAAACACAGAGAAAACTTGGTATATGTTGCTGTCTCTTCACAAGAATGCAGGGCAAAATCCTGATATAGAGAAAACTAACAGATGTTTTGAAAATGTGGCACAGTTCAGATATTTGGGAACGACTATAACAATTCAAAATCTGATTCAGGAGGAAATTAAGAGGTGGCTGAATTAAGTCCAGAAACTTTTATTTCCTCGTCTGCTCTCTAAGAACGCCAAAGATTAGAATATACAAAACTATAATTTAGTCTGTGGTTTTGTAAGGGTGTGAAACTTGGTCTCTGACATTAAGGGAGGAACACAGACTGAGGGTGTTTAAGAACAGGGTACTCAAGAGAATATTTGGACGGAGGAGACATGAAGTGACAGGTGGCTGGAAACAAGTGCGCATTCAGGAGTTTCATAACTTGCACTCTTGGCCAAATATAATTAGAATGATTATGTTAAGGAGGATGAGGTGGGCAGGAAATGTAGCACGAATTAGGAGAAACGGAATTAATATAGGATATTGGTGGGAAAGCCAGAAAGAAAAAGTCAACTAGGAAGACCAAGTCGTAGGTGGGTGAATAATATTAACCCTTTTGCGCGGTCATTTAAATTCCGCGGCCGTCTCTCCGGCGGTAATATATTCAGCCGGCCATTTAAATTTTGCTCGAAAATGATTTATTCATCATTGTTCTTAAAATAGATCTGAGAGAGAGAGAATAGGGTTGTATGGGCTGGATTGAGCTGCTCAGGATAGTTATCAGTGGAGGACTCTTTGTGAACACGGTAATGAACCTTAGGGTTCCATAAAATATTGGGGTGTTCGTGAGTAACTGAACAATTGGCAGCTTCTCAAGACGGGGTAAGCGCCATGAAATTAGTTATATATGAGCTGTATTCTTGGGTTAGCTTTAGATCTTGCTATATTTTACTGTATTATCTGTATATTTTTCATATATTGTCTCTTTTAATTTCTTTCCTGTCAGTGCCTTTCATCTTGAAGTGAAATGCTCAAATTAATCGAATTTTCGACAACGTAACGGCCAATTAATTTTTGTGAAGCGAAAACTTAAATAAATGAATTGAATTGTCGATAACTAAGCGCAAAGTAATTTCGTGATGTGAAAATATTAGATAAATAGATTTAATTATCGACGATATGGGGGTTATCTTTTATCCGCTTAGTGGGAGGTGGAGTCCAACTGGGTCCACTCGGCACGGCGGCCACTGATTGGCATATTGTAGCCTGCCCCGGGGGATTATGATTATGATTATGGAGAATTCGGCGGAATGAAGATTGGCAGGGGAAACCGAAGTACTCGAGAGAACCTGCCCCAGCGCCACTTTCTCCACCACAATTCCCACTTGACCACACCCGGGATCGAACATGGGCCGCGTGGTGGGAAGCCAGCGACTAACCGCTTGATCTATGGCGCGGCCCATATGGGGGTTAAGTAAGTTCTGTGACGTGAAAAACTTAAACAAGTGGATCGAATTGTGTATTATTTAAGACAAACATAATTTTCTTGACGTTAAAAGTTTAAATATATATGAATTGAATTACAGACAAAGCAAAGAACCAAATAATTTTCGTGATGTGAAAACTTAAATAAATCAATTGAATTACTGACAATGTAAGTGCCAACTAACACATGTGATAGACAGTCATGAAGTATAGAGAATATTATTTTAAAGCCCCATGCATCATAGACCTAATATATATACAAGTGTATGTATGCCTATGTGGATGGGTGGTTAGGTCAACTGAGAATACTTTGATACTTTGTTCTACGAGAAATTTTCACCGCTACCCACAGCATTAAATTACTGCTCTGAAAACTATTTAGGTCCTTGTAATACCCCGAACCTATCTGGGACGTCACTGAGTTCTGAATTATTGTCCATCATGTTTTCATAAGTATAATTTGTTGAAATGACGATAGAAGAGAAGTATGTATCACGCACAGAGATTTCACGCAATCGAAACTGGCCGCAATGTATCCCATTATGTTGAAGCTGAATGCGAGCAAGCAGGACGTGAAATTGAAATCATGGGTTTGTAAATTATAGTGCATCGTGTACCAAACGAAAATGCCGAAACCTCACTTCAGGTAACGTGGCAACGAGCCAATATTGACATAATGGAGAGACACATCAAGTAATTAATTTTTATGGTTCAGTGTATGGGTGTACTGCCAATTTTTTAACAAGTAGCCCGCTAGGAAAATTTTGTAGGGGGTTATGAAAATTAAGGACATATTTTCATAAAATGCAAAACATTGTTACAATTATTACAATAAACACGTATTCAAAAATAGTCTGTACTTTTAATAATCAAACATAAATATTCCATCTTAAACTACTGTGACGCATATGACCATTGCAAGGAACAGCTAGGTAAACATATTCCAGAAGTTACGCTCTCAACAATAGGACATCCGTTGCCGGGTAACAGGTCACTAAACATGTTTCCGCAGCAACTAATGAGCACACAATAATAGAGGAACTGTTGGAGGTGGTGATCTCTATTCGGATCTTTCCGAAGTTATAAAGGCAGACACGTGAGAACGCTAAGTCAGTTCAGAAGCTGTAAGAAAATTGAGACAGGGCAGGAGAATGATGCGCGTCCTCGGCAGTAATTGAGCTTAGTTACTGTAATCGACTGTAATTAAGAGTAGTTGTACAAGAAGGCGTCAATGCATCCAATCATCCAGTCCAGACCCCGTTATTATTAGTCACGGAACCCGGACACGTGACAATACTTAATTGAATTTGAGAACAGAAATGCACACTTTCGGACAAAGACGTCTGTTGCACTGGAGAATCTTCTCTATTCACCACTACCGACGGACCAGCACACGGCTCTAGAGTGACGGACTGGTCAGATTTGCATTACGCCATTTTAAGAAACAACAGTAAATTGTTTGGATTTTCATTTTTTCACAAGGCCAAACAGACCGTGCTCTAAATCGCCGGTATTACAATAATTAACGGTATAAACAGAGAAGTCATCACCGCGAGTGCCAACACCACAAATGTTGCCAGCGGATAACTACGGCTTGTGGTCAGGGCGGTCAGATGATTAAAATATAGCGGTGACCGGCAAAGACACGGTAGATACAAGAAAAAAATGGGGTTCGAATTATAAGTTTTATTTGTGCTTTGTTAAATGTTATCGATCTATTTTTTCAATAAGGGGTACGGGAAACAGCCGAAAATTTATTAAGTAGCTGACGAAAGCCTCACCCAAGCCCTCTAAAGTACATCCCTGGACATGTGTGATTGAATGTATTCAATGAAGTGAAATGCATTCATTCATCAGTAATCTGTCAAAACGACAGGTCCACAGTCTCTTCCAAAACAGTTCCTCCACTTGATGCGATCTAGAGCTTTCTCCTTCAAATGAAAATATCCTCTTCTGTCCCCAAGGTCATCCAGCATCTTCTTACGTCTTCTTCCTCGTCTTCTGGTCACTTCTATCCGCCCCTCTATCTTTCCTTCAATAACTTCTTTTAGAAGGCAGTTACCGCGTAAGATATGACCAAT
>NW_019724757.1:309933-356149 GCF_002891405.2 Cryptotermes secundus
TAAAGCAAGCACACAGTTCTTCATATATCTCCAAAGTTCGTTCTGCTATAATTCTCATCATCCCAATTGCATCCTTGGTTCCTTTTCCTCTTCTACGTGTAAATCCAAACTGATCCTCTCCAAGTAGATCTTCTATTTCCCTTTCGATTTTTCTTTTAAGTATCTTTGCTGTAAACCATAACATTCCATCATAGCAATATTCGTGCTTAGTAAATTAATATTCCTACTGAAACTAAAAACGTTACACTGAGATATATTTTATGGCCAACTTCCTTTTTCGCTTTGCACACTCTCCGATGTTTTAAAGTGCATAATTTATTTTCATACTTACACTTTAAGCAATGTGTCAACATACTGAATGTATAGTACAGATTACTCACCAAATAACATCTTTAAAACCGCCTTACTGCCAAACGTACGTTTTCATTGAAAATTGTCAAAGCTTTTAACAACTTCTCATTCAGTCGCCACTGAATCAGCAAAAGTAGAAATCTCTTCTATAGTTTTCAAATAAAAAAAGTAAATTTGTCTTTCTGCTTAACTAATTAAGCACTAGGCTTCTGGGGGAGTGGATGTATAATCCACGTTTTCTTGACCTCGGCACTAGTTAGAGGTAAGTTATTAGCTTCACGCCCCGGCCGCATTAACCCGAAGAAGAGGCTCCGGTATCCATTGTACAGGAGGCTGGGTACGCCCCAGAGCCGGTCTAGACGTTGTGGAGAAGAAAAAATTCTTAATCCTACCGGGACCCGAAATCTGACCCCACGGTCGCCCAGCCCGTGGCAAGTCGTTCTGCCGACTACGCCAAATATTGTTCCAAAATAAAACTTATACTTACTTACACACAAACATTTCAGCCGGTAAGCAAGCTGTTAAGCAGCTGATGCATACCGGTAGAGCACTAACAGAATGTGTTTCGACTCCGAAGCTGTAACCACGCATGCGACTACCGGCAAACAGATTTTTAGAAAAATAGTGGTTTGTCTGTTTCTATATTTATATAATTTTTGCATAAAGTAATGAGGACATTACCTCTGGTCTCTCGTGACGTTTGAGTATTAATATCCATAAGGCTTTAGCTTCCTCAGACGAAGGAATAGGTGAGACATCGTTACAGAAAACATCAGACAGAAGGTGACGCTCGTGTGATTAGCTCTTCTGCTTCAAATTAATTATTTCTGGAGTTAAATTCGCGATGTATTTTACGCTTTCCATTTCACGATATAACATTTGTATTTAATGGAAATGTCATTGAATAAATTCAGATATAAGAAACATTTAGAAACGAAATTTATGAATTTAAATTATTTTCTTGGATAAATCAATGGAGGCATTACAAGTACCCATTTACTGCTGTACTGGCAATGCTAAAAATAAAGAACAGAACATGAAACTGCGCTACTGCAATACTGCACTTAATATATCCACGTCACTCAATAGGTAATGCTACTTAGGGACGCAATGTTCTGAAATTATAGCATCCTACACAATCCTAAGTTGGGTACATCAGTTACGTCCTCAAATCCTTGTATGATTTAAAACGTCAGTAAGCGGAAATTTCTGTAATTATTTAACCCACGGCTTCGGTTTTAGGATCATGCCACAAATAAATTTATATGTGTATTGATTATATAATACGTACACGTATATATAATACATATGTTCAATCCTCAGTTGGGACTCAGTCTCCAGCCTCAAACCTGCTTGTACTCATGCTACAGAAGTTAATTACACCTGCCTCTATATACGTGTATATTTGCGTGGTAAAGTATCTTCTGCAGATCACGGTAGCAGAGCGGTCTAAGGCACGCACTGTCTTCGCTCGCTCGGAAGCCGGGATCGTGAGTTCGTAACCCACTCAGGGCATGGATGTTTGTGTGCGTTTTCCTGTGTTTGTGTACAGGTACAGGTCTTGCGACGAGCTGATCAACCGCCCAAGGAGTCCTACCGTATGCCTAAGATCTAGTAAAACCGAAGTGAGACGGAGGGTTTCATGGAGGTAGGCCTAGGCCCAAAATGAGGGCTGTAGCGCCAATGGAAAAAGAAAGGTATCTTCTTCCGAGATCGAACTGATTGATATAGCTTCATTTATTCCTCCTTTCGACTTCATGGATTAGGTAATTTAATGCATGTACTGGTGTCAGAATTCTCTTCAAAGCTACCTTTGATCTTCCTTTCACTATTAGAGATTATTACCGACCACTTACCTACACTTGTACACTCCAGCTTCCTACTGCGCATAAGGCCCCGCCATAGCTCAAGCGGTTACTCGCTGCATTTCCACTGCGGCGGCCCGGGTTCGATCTCGGCTCTGGTCAAGTGGGATTTGTGGTGGACAAAGTGGCGCTGGGGCAGGTTTTCTCCGAGTACTACGGTTTCCCCTGCCAATATTCATTCCACAAATTGCTCCACAATCACCCTTACCTATCATCTGGTGCTGGTACAATAGGCCGGAAGTGGCCTCAGTACAAAGGACTTAGTCCCACCCCACTAGCAATAAAGAAATACTGCGCGTACCAACACACGGAATTAAGTACAAAGTGTAACTAATATTTTGTATGCTTTCTGATACATACTGTTGAACATTCATTTACAAGAGAAAATGTAAGTCACATTTCTAATATCAAATAGGATGGCCTAGAAATAAAGCTTTCGGCTTTTGCTCGGTAGACAGCAGGTTCGAATCTCGGCCGGGACCTAGGTTATCCTGGCTGAGGTAATGGGTTTGTACCTTGATTAGTTCACGACAGATTCTTACCAGATATTTTTGTTTAATCAGCAATCAGAATATACATTCTATAGGCTAATGTTATGGGTGTTTAGTGACATGATGAGGAGGCGTCCAGCTGCGAATCCTCAGTAATTCAAATCAGGTCAATTGGCCAGTTTCGTTTGAGTCGTCTGTTGTCTTCTCTTGTCGACAGCGTCTTTAGGAGTTGATTTTTGTGAGTTATGATTTTGTTGTGATGTCTGTTGCTTTTTTGTTGGATGACGTCTTGTACGGGTGATATACCGAGATCGGAGTAGAGAGTTGCGTTGGAGACATACCGTGGTGCGTCGACTATCATTCGTAGGATCTTAGATTGGCATCTTTGGATTATTGCTGTGTTGGATTTGCTGGCGGAGCCCCATAGTCTTACCAGATAACGTCATCTGACGCTACAGTCTCGATACTAAAACCGTCTTTAAATATCCTACGAAAAATTAACCCGGAAAGTGGCGGGTTCAAGTCCCGATGAAGTCATTTGATTTTCTTTCAATTTACCTAATCCTTTCAGCCGCACTGTGGCCCTGGGGTCGATTCAGCCTGTAACAGAAATGAGTGCCAGGAATATTCTTGGAATATTCTTGTGGGTAAAGGGCGGCCGGCGCGTAGCACTGACGACCTCAACGCTATTTGTGAGCCGATTGTCTAGAAAATGTGGGAACCTCAACATCTCACAACCCTATGGGCCTCCACGGCCTGTTGGAAACCTTTACTTTTTACTTTTACTTAGGAAAATTACTACTTACACACATAAGAGTTTGCCTTATATTTTCTGTATTTATTTAGACTTATTAGGTGGAACAATTTCATTATTGTTCCGGTTTTATCGGTGCATTGCGAGTACGTCATTCTGCTGTCACGTGTATGGGACACTTAGGCGGGGTTTTGGATCGGATGATTGGATTTATCGCACCTTATTCTTTCACAACTAGGGACTACAGGTAATACAGCGCTACCGCTGATATACACGCACTTTACAGTTCACAGTGCAACACACGCATTAGAGTTCTCAGTCTTCACTAGGCGTATCCTGGCAACGGATTTATAACCGTCTCACTGTAAGTTAAAATCACATATTAAATCTTCTTTGCGCCGTCTAATTTCCTTCTTGCCCTTATCCTGCAGCTGCCAATTCCGAAGACTCAAATCAGCTCAATTCCTCTGCTCCCAAGCTCATATCCTGGCAGGCTGGCGTCTCGAAACTCAACTCTTCGTTCTGCTTTATGCTGCCGAACACTTCTTTCTAATTACTTCGCAAGAACCCCAAGGAAGATGCCGTCTTTTATTGCCCCATACTGTTTTAGGCGTGTTCACAACATCGCTGCATAGCAATGTTCGCGGCACTGACCACATAGAAAAAGCCTCTAAAGTGTTGAAGCGTGTTTACTGCAGACATGTGTTTACCAAGTCGTTACTTAGCAATGGATATACACGCCACATTATTGTATATCAGCAGTTAAATTTCCCTCCAAACACATGCATGAATTTAAAGATACTGAAGTCATGTGAAGCCGGTCACGGTAACCCAGCAGTCTAAGGCATGTACTGTTTTCGCTCGCTTGGAAACCGGGATAGTGGGTTCGAATCCCACTCAGGGCATGGATGTTTAGTTTGTGTGTGTGCGGTTTTCTGTGTTTGTGTACAGGTAGAGGGCTTGCGACGAGCTGATCACCCGCCTAAGGAGTCCTACCGAATGCGTAAGATTGAGAAAAACCGAAGTGAACGGACAAGTTCATGGAAGTAGGCCTAGGCGCACTGGGGTTGTAGTGCCAAGGAAGAAAAGTCATGTGAAACTGAACTTAATAACCTGAATGAATGTACTTTGTTGTTGCAGATGGTACTGCTGTTCGTTATACATATAAGCGTCACAACGTCATTTCATCTTAAATTTGGATTGCCCACAAGAGGCCAGCGAGTGCCGTATCATCACCAAGTGTCACACGAGCCTGAATCACACGTCCGATGGAACATTACTGTTTGAAGAATATACGCTTTTCTGGTAGCACAGTGGTCTTTCAAAACGAAATTATGTATTACAGAGCATTTTGTCCTCACATTTATTTTGAAAATAAGTAACCAGATATGCTGATTTATTTTCAGATTTTCAAGAATGTGGTACGTAAATTTCTAAAAAATGTAGGCAAGATAACACAATACTTAACGGGTAAGGATGTGTATAACACAAAAATGTCAGAAACGTGAAATAAACTGTGATCTTTTCTTTTCCTCCGCCAGAAGTATAAAACGTATTGATTATAAGGGGCATGGAACTCTAAACGTAAAACCAGTGCTAACTCAATATGGCAGAATCCTCATTAAGAAACCAATAATCCCCAGCTAGGTAACATAATCCCTGCCTTCTACGGACCCCACAGTTTCGTTACCGTGCTAACATGGGACAGCAAACAGTCCCAATACGAAGCAACATTAATCAAGCACACACCGTCACATGACCCATGTTAATATTATCCTCCCATGTAAGCCTAGACTTCCCAATTTGTTTCTTCCTTTCATCTTGTCTGGTTATAGCGGAAAAATGTGAAATTTGTCAATAGGGAACTGGGCGAATAATCACATTTCAAGAACGACAGAAGATAGAATTATTTGGATACGCAAAGATGACCTTCCAAAAGGAAACCCAGGAAGGCCTTGTAAGGGCTGGAATGACTGTATAAACAGTCAGCCAGTCGGCCTATTAGGAGGAAGAGGAGGAAGATGCTTTCCTGGCTGAAAGAGTAAACATTTCCGGCCTCTACCGTAGAAGTACTGAAAGTTTGACATGGCTCCTACAGCAACAATGCACAGTTCCCATTTCTCCCAAAGTAAAAGTGCGTGTTTCTCATATCTCCCACAACAACAATCCAAATTTGTCAACTCTACCATATTGTAAGTACAAAATTGCCATATCTCTCAGAGGAACGTTGCAAATTTCTTATCTCCTTGCTATAGTTGTAAAATTCTAATATCTTCCGTAGCAACGGTACACATTCTTAGCTATCTCACAACAACGATGCAAGTTTGTCATTTCTCCCACATCACAAGTGCATATTTACCATCTATCTCATACCAATAATTCGCACTTCACGCTTATCTCGTAGAAACGATGCATATTTCTCATATTTTACACAACAAAAGCGTATATTTCTCATCTCTCCCATAGCAAAAATGCACATGTTTCTTCTATACCGTAATAAGAGTGCGCAATTCTCATTCCTTCCATAGAAAAGTTCACACTTGCCAAATGTCTCATGGCAACAGTTCACTTTTCTCAATATCCGAAAGTAACCACTAACCACTCCCATAGCAACAGTGCACAGTTCTCATCCCTCCTGTAGCAACACTACTCACTTATCATCTCTCACATAGTAGAAGCACTCATTAACTAACTCCCATAGTTACGGTGTAAATATCTCAAGACCCAACGCAACAGTGGACATTTCTCATTCTTCCCATAAGATGATTGCACTTGCCTCATCTTTCCGATAAAAACAGGCCACACACGTCACCTGCCCGGTGGAGACCTCGCACATTGTCGAAAAAGGCAAAAAAAAAAAAATGGAGGAAAAACTATCTCTGCAACAGGTAGCAAAGGCCCATAGGGATGTGAGATATCGAGGCTCCCAAATTTTCTCTAGACAATCGGCTCACAATATGTCGGTAAGGTTCAACTTCTTTATTAACCGTCAAAACACAACAAATATCAGGGCCAGTGCTCAGCTACGGCTGGATACTGTATCCTGTTTAATATTACTGCAGTCCAGTGGTGTATATATATGTTAACCATGTATTAGCCTGATGATGGCTATTGATAGCCGAAACATGGAGCAGAGCCGTAGCTGGGCACTGGCCTTGATATTTGTTGTGTTGTGACGGTTAATAAAGAAGTTGTATATTGTAACACAACAGGATGCATGAAATGAAAAAAGAAAAATAGATGGCGGTAAGGTTGTCAGCCGTACGCGCAGGCCGTCCTTTACCCCTAAAAGATTCCTGGTACTCATTTCTGCTATAGGCTGAGTCGAATCCGAGGCCATAGTGTGACTGGAAGGATTAGGTAAATTGAAAAGAATCCACCTCAACGAGACTCGAACCCGAGACATTCCGGCTTACAGCATAATGCTTCAACCAACTACGCTACCGCGTGTCCACCGCACTCTGCCGAAACTGATAATACGTAGCATTCTATCTTGCTCTTTAATCCACCAAACCGTGTTCTCATAACTGCTAAATTATATAGCGCCGAATGAAATGAATTTCATTACCAATTCAGAAGTATGTGGGAGGAAGCAAATATGGCCTGCTTAAGGTACTGCTGCAGCCCTTCCCGGGAAATAACTACTCGTAGAAATCAAACCTTCGGATAGCCAAACTCCAGACTGAGAACTGAAACGAGGTCTCCAAATTACGAAGCACAATGATTAGTAGCTACTCAATGGCAACGATCGATCTGATGGAAACATTGTAACTGCTTTCTGGTGTTGATCTCTCCGAAGTATTTGCGATGTAATTCAGCATTCCAAGTGTTGCTGTTCCTTGGTTACATGAATGCTTGCGTAAACTATTTGTTCTTCACGTAAATGCATGTCAGTCACTGCTGCGCTCAACAAGTCCTGCAGGTATGCTGACGACAATACGAAAGAGTGACCTTGCCCTTGAACATTCATGAAAAATATAACGACAGATTAGAACTTGTAGCAAAGCAATGTCTGTCCTTCTGGAGAAAGAAGTTCGGTCCTAGTATCCTGCCTAATTTCAATATATTGTGGTGTGCCGCCTAAAAGCCAGAATATCTGAGCTGGTGTCCATTGCTAGACAACGGCTTAGTAGCTATGTTTCCCATACAACAAGGAACAGTGAATACCTCGTTGCCTAGGCGAAAATTGTAAAGGCGACAACGCGTATATTGGCAGAAGTTACCACGGGAATGAAAACCAGTGTCACTGCGGTTCCCGCTGCAACGAATACCCTTCAAGACAGTGTTTTCTAGTCCGTCCGACTGTGGAAGATAAGAGACCAAACGGAACACAGGACAGTGCAGATCAGAGGAGACCAGAGCAGAAGAAGCCAGCTCAGCGAAGAACAGGAGACGAAACGTGAGGGACAATGGACTAGTCAGGTCGCATCGTCTGGAAGACGCTATTTCGGAATGATTGTTGGTGTAATTGCAAACGAGTTGTCCAATAAACATCTTCGTCTAATCCAGAATCCACGACTATTTGTCATGGAACCCCAGACACGTGACAATACGCTTAAGTTAGGCAATGCACGAAGAATAGATCTTCATGGGGAAAGGTTCTATAACACACGGCATATTTCCTAGACAAAATGTATTTTTCTAAAATGAAAACCATCTGGTCTTCATTAATTATAGGGCCATGTCTGTCATGACTCAAAAACTGCCTTTTTCGGCGCTTCCTTCGCCTAAAGTTTCGCAATGTAAGCTCGTAATTCCATGCCATTTTTAACAAATTGTCCTCTTTTCTGTTATTGTATGGTCCAATATAAATACGCCTTCCACTTTCTTCCACATGCAAACATTTCTTCAGTTCTAGTGTGTATGTTTAAACTGCATGCCAATTTTCCTGACGACTGCGTATGTTTAGCTTCGAGTCTGAATGGTTTTAATTTCTACCGTTTCTCTCAACAACTCTTCTCCGTCGCAAGAGGCTCGTGTTTCGTTACCACAATTAATGATTTGACAAACATTTGAATCTCTAGTCGTCGGTGCGGAGGGTAGAACAGAAATGAACGCTAATTAGGCTAATTGCATATTCACTCCTGTTACCAGAATTTTAATAGAAATAGTAATGGAAAACATCGCTTGGTGCTGGGTGGGAGGACAATAGAAGAACGAATTTTAAAGCAAATAGATCAGAGTGCGTGAAATACGGTCGCCTTGCCCAACATGGCGATCTCTTGTGGACACGATCATGACCTTTGGAATTCATGAACTGAGGATAATTTCTCTAAGAGCTGAGGAGCTACCGCCCCCCTCCCCCCCAAAATCACTGTGAAGTTGCACTTCATGCAGAAAAAGCAAAATACAGAAGCTCGCAGTATGGACTAACTTAGAGTCTCTTAAGTAGCTTAGGCATATCTCAAATGAAGTATTAATATACAGAAGTAAACCTATAATTTGCAAAAAATATTTTTTTCAACTGACGTGCAACCTACTAGAGAGACAGAGCGATGCGCATATCTGACATAATAACCAAGTAATTTGTGCTTATTTATTTGTAATGCTAAATATGCAGGTAGTAGTACTCTTGATGCTTTCAGTTTGATCGTGTCATTCTTCCATGAATATCTCAAAGTAATATTTCTAATAAATACATCTCAACACTTACCAAAACCTCCGCAGCCATAAGTGGTACAAAGCAACGTGATCGCATCCCACTTACCTGAAAAAGAAAAATAAACACTGTTATTATGCCTATACATTTATTTGGTGACATAAATTAATCTATAATGCATACTTCAAAGTTGTTATCGTCTTATTTATACTGGGAGGATTTTCACTCATTTGACGAGTTCACGGCTCTGCGCTTCACAGGACTGGTGCACCGCCTGCCGCAAGGCGCCTACGAATTTTGATGATGAATCAGCCGATAACGTTTCGAATGTAGGGAAGTAATTAACTTGTAGACCGCTCGACGGCATTATGTTTCACGACAAGTAGTGTGTTCATGCATGCGAGTTTATGATTTGTCAGCAGTGTGCAGCGGGCAGCAGTTATCAGTTCCATTAGCCATTTGTTCTGAGTTACAGTTAGTGAGCAGGGCAGTACGTCACGGTGCGGCATGCTTCAGGGCAACGTGTATTTCTGTATGAGAGCTATGTGTAATGCGGATCTGCTGGAAAGTGTCGGCGAAAATTTCGACATAAATTTCATGATGAGTTCTCAGCAGACAGACAGTTCACAATTTGGTGAATGAACTTTGATTTGTAAATTGTAACTATTTCATTCCGATTATCGGCCATCAAACAAGCTGATTCAGCGGCAGAATTCGCATGAACCTCACGGACGGCGGTTCATCGGTCCCCGTGAAGGGCAGAGCAGTGAACTCGTCGAGTGAGTACAAATCCTGCCTGTGTCTTATAAAAATTGAACTTGTATTAAAGTTAAAATTTAAACAACCTATCTACAGGCAAACAACCAAATGTTTACACACTATATATATTATGCTCGTATAATCACAAAAACAGTTGAAAAATCTTATGATTACCAAATTACAAGTGATAAATATGATAATTTTAATGGTCTCTATAACTTAAGTAGTTAGCATAACATATCTATACAGAGTAATATATTTGTTTTTAATTGCAATATAAGTTTTTATGATGGACAAGCAATATCTGGATAGAATCTTAAGTGACTGTACTAAAACTATTCTTTAACCCAATATCCCTGATGATGACCTACTGAGAGCTGAAGCATGTCGCAGTGTTGGGCAAATATTATTTTGTTGTTACTATATTAAGAACAGTTAAATGCTGATATGCCATACTGTCACATTCATTAATGATCTGTAGACGGGGTTTGGATTGGTGAGTGGATTAACACCCTATACAGTCAACTCGAACTTACAGTCAATTCAGCGCCATCGCTGTTTACAGTTCACCGTTACACACACACCAGAAATCTCAATCTTCACTAGTCGTCTCCTGGCAACGGATTTAACTGTGACTACATCATCTAATCACACACTAAGCCTTCACAGGACGGCTTCTAACTCTTCTTCAACTACCAACTTCCCGTGGCTATCTCCTATCGACAACTGAACTGCTGTGTGCCGTTGTATTCCCGTTCTCTTGACTGAACTCAAAGTCAAAGTCAAAGTCAAAGTCGAAGTCATGTTACGACCGATGGTCAGTCGGCCAGTTTATCTTGAATACAGCACCCTTCTGGGACTTGAGACCAGATCTCTACTTCTCTCAGACAGTTGCAGGTTTGATGATATGTAGCGCTCTCTCTGACGAGAGGACGGGTCTGTCTTTTGCCAGAGTCACAGTCAGCAGCAATATGTCTGTTGTCAGTACGTACAGTTTACGTTTTACATGTTATTACACAGAGATATTGGGTTTTCGGACTTTATTCATCGTCCTGGTTTTTAAGATAACTAATAAAAACACGACATTTTGGAAACTGGATCTGTTTCCNCTGAGGACGGAAACAGATCCAGTTTCCGAAAAGTCGTGTTTTTATTAGTTATCTTAAAAACCAGGACGATGGATAAATTCCGGAAACCCAATATCTCTGTGTGTTATACACCATCGTCAGAATCCTATAGTAACTACTTATATGTTATTACTTATGTGTATATACAACATATTCAGGGCCTCTGTCATTTCTTGATATAGGTGAACGACCTTGTTCCTTCATATATGAGTATTTTCTATTCTCTACAAGGTGCTTTACGTCTCAGCGTATTTTTGATGTTTACCTAGCCGTTGCTTAGAAACGGCCCATATGTCGCAATATTAAGATTACACAGAAGGGACCTGAAAATACAATCAGTGCTGAATAGCAGAGATGCTTACAGAAATAATTGAAGAGACCATCTGAATAGAATTATTGAAGAACTGATAGCGAAATGGATTCCACGGCATGGAACAAAAATACACTGAGATGACAAAACACCTTGAAAAGAATGGAAAATTTAAGTGAAGTTGGAATAACGTTGTTCGCCTATATCAAGAAATGTAGAAGAAAAGCTATTCTTTTAAGGACTGTCCGTTTGCTGGTATTCTTACAAATACCATGGTAGAATAATATTATTGTTTTCGGAATGAAATCCTGCTGAAAACACCGGCACATGTTCTGTGTCACCTTTCTTCCACAATCTGTTCTACCTATGCGTCAACTGGAATGGGATGATTGATGGACTTCATATAGGATTTGTTTCTGTATGAGTGCAGTAACATTTGAGGCAGGCGCGGTCACTACTTGCGAGACATGACAATCCGAAACAAGTCACAAGCTGAATGTTTAGCCAATTCAGCTCACTACTCGAGAGTCCCTGCATGTGACTTTTCTTCTGGTTCAGAAGCTTGTAACTCTTAGTCACTTTAATTGTTCAGCCTGTACCCCTAGGGATGTTTGCTACATTTCCACCAACTCATCAGTCATCTTCACACAAGGCAATATACAGGATGAGCGCGTTATTAAGACTCATCTTGTATAATCTATATAACTGAGAGTTAACCACGTCTATATAAAGAAACACAAAGCTTATAGACACGTTTTCGTAAACTGCGTCGGGAAGACTGCTTGTGTCCTTTACTGAACGCCAATTTTGAGGCGAAAATGTCATATCCTGGAACAAGAGCAAAGGTTCAGTGAAGTAGCAGCTCAGTAATGATATGCAGGATTGAAATGATCTGCCTCTCTGTCTCCATATTATGGTTATGATCGCCATAATTTGAAATATCTTCTTTGTCGATACGAGATGGTGTTAATCTAATTCCTTCAGTCGGGAAAATGACTGGCTACATTCTAGGCGACCGATGCGATGTAACCAGCAGGTAAGAATACTCCTCTTTGGGCCCACATTCATATAGACTCTGGAGCTCACCGACAGTGGCCCTTTCCAGGAGGTAAAATGATCAGACCGTGAAGCTGTAGCACACTACTTCTGTCTATTGCTGAGATTATGAACTCGTTAAGCTTCGCTTGAATTCCGCAAACAATTTCATGTTTATTTGCAGCCTAACGGCGCTCTCAGTAACGCGGATTACACAACGATGAAGCACTGGCTGACAGCGAATAATAAATTGGAGAGAATGTTCGATGAGTCTAAATTATTGTCGGAGATTCTGTTGTTTATAAACGGAAACACCGACAATAATTTAGAATCTCCCTATAGAAGAACTTAGCAGTTTCTTAATTTTAGACAGTATCCACGAATTTTTAAGGAAAGACTGGAGATCGTCAGTCAGTATAGTTGGCGACCTGGCGAGAATCGAACCGGGTACTTTCCGAATATAAGTTGGCAACTTTACCGCTTGAGCAAACTTGCTCAGTGTGCATCTCTACACAAGGGTACTCTGACACATGGGTTACTCTGCCTCTAGCTTGTGAAATTTTCACTGACTTTCCACTGTTGTTTGAGAGAGGAACGTAAAAAGCAAAGGGTGTTAAATTAAAGAAACAAAGCAGGAAATTACTAAACCCCAAGGACTTGGAAATAAACACAATGCCCCTTTACAACACTGTAGGGCATGTATGAAATTCTTGTTTGGTGGTATAACGTTTTTTTTCGGATAAATTAAATTCAAAACAAAACATTGCCGAGCGAGATAAAAAGCTCATGAGATTTTACTTAAAAGAAACATGTGAGAGGTTCTGTAATTGTTCTTCATTTTACCTATCTAAAGATGAGTGTCATATTTCCCTTACACATTGATTTTCTTCTGGCTGCGGGAGCTGACTTCTGGACACAACGTTGGTTTGACCTTCAATCAGAGTCCAGTTCATATTCTCATTTTCATGTCTATATTTTCATAAAATACCTATTTACGTTCATTTGGCTACGCATTTTGCTGATTGTTATAGGATGGACTTCCCTCTAAACGGACCAGGCAAACGCCTGCCCAGTGCGGGCTGTTTTTTAACAGAGAAAGTCATCAGGGCGCGAAGACAACCGCTCACATCCATTTACTGCCGAAATACGTCACACGTGTTAAATTAGAAAATATTGTGTATCGCTTTTCATAAGATATGCGTTCACAAGAGCATTTCCTCCCCTACCACCACTCACTTGTCACTTAATTATTCGCTAACTTGTTTTAAACATCTGATCTTTCCGTAAATTACAGATCAAAAATGTAAAAAAAAAACTATTCCTGTAACAGGCCCATAGGGTTGTGAGACGTCGAGGCTCCCACATTTTCCCTAAACAATCGGCTCACAGAAGGCGGTAAGGTTTTCTGCCTTACGTGCCGGCCGCCTTTTACCGTCAAGGAATATTCCTGGTACTCATTTCTGTTAGAGGCTGAGTCGACACCAGGGCCGTAGTGAGGCTGGAAGGATTCGGTAAATTGAAAAGAATTCACCTCATCGGGACTCGAACCAGCAACCTTACGGCTTGTAGCATAGTGCCTCAACCAACTAAGGTACTGCGTACCCCAAATTACACATTAATATTAACATATTTTGAATACACGATGTTTTCTCGAAATTATTTTCTAGATCTTCGATTTTTTCACTCAGTATTTATCGCAAATCTTCAGCCTGATCATGACTATGGAATGTACTATTATTACAGGACTCGGCTAAATATAATGTTGTTATGAATGTAATTTTACTAATTTCGTGTTCATCTGTCATGCTCAGAGAGTCATAAAATAACCCACAAGAGAACACAACGTTAATTAATTGGGTAAGATAAAGGGACTGGGGGTTTCGTGCGAGATATATCGGTTTGATATACGTCTCTGTTCACTGTATACCTCTGATGTGTGATATTTTCGGCGAATACAGACACTTTCTTCTTACTCAGGATATCTGAAGTCTACTATGTGCAGTATGATGTAAAATACGAGTATTATGTTTTAAGGAATATGTCTACTGTATCAGCGTAGCAAAATGTGACAAAACTTTGAACGAACGAAATAAATGTTTGCAAGAAAAGCGAAGTGATGCAAGTTTCATAAGTAAGATTTGAGGTTTCCACGGAGGTGACTATGGAGAATGCCGTCTTCTGGGATGTCGGAGGATCACTGACACGTCTGTTTACACAAGATCTACATAGGGCCACATCCCAGAAGACGGAATTATTCAAGTGTCATGAAATTAACGTAAATTCATGATATTTGATGAAATTTGAAGCGGCGGAGTCTTGATATGCGGACTCCACGCTAATACACCCATGTATGTCGGTGAACTGAATAGTCATGTTAACTTCAAAGAGACCTGTAAGGATTATCTGAAAACCGTGTTCTCTGAATAAGCCGACATGCTTCATTTTGTTAAAAAAAAAGCTCTATTTTACTTGCCTTCCCCTCCCACGTATGCCGGATTACAGCGAAATAATACAATAAAAGGAATTAAAAACAAAAAATTCCAATACGTACTGTAGCAGATATTTTTTTCCGTTTCATTTTTGCCCTAGATAGATTTTAAATATGTAATGCAGTGGGTGGTGAGGTTCCCGACCCCCAGTCATGCGCCACGGACGTCGCACTAATTCGCTTTCGTAACTCGCATACAAGGGGGATTAACTGTTTCTGTGTGAGGAGAAATGAGTACAAGCCTCTACAGCTCGCAGAAACGAACCGTGTTTTGACTATAAACCCCGTTGAAACCTTTCTCCGGTCGGCAGCAGGACCCCTGCTCGTCTTTGTATGAAACAACCTAAATGAAGTTGACTGCAGAGTTCAAGGTACGGCAATTCAAATTCATCACCGCCTGCTACTTAGAATTTTACGGAGGGCTTATAAAGTATTTTAGGCAAGTGTTCTATAAATGGACCTAAGCTGGACGAAGTAATGGGAAGCAGAAGAAAATTGTTATAATTTTAAATGATCATATATTACTAGGGTGGAAAATCAAGGAGGACCCGGCATGTAACCCCCGGAGAGGAAAAGTTAGAACTGCAAAACTGTATTCTGAAGTCTTAAAACATAAAAAGCACACAGGAGAGACACAACATATTTTTTACATTAATTTCAGATTATTTTGTCTTATTTTTTTTTGAACTGCATTCCTAAAATAATAAACTACTAGAAGTACAGGCCTCACTGGCTCTATGGTTTTACAGTTCAGCGCAGCAGTTTGCACAAATCATCATATACACGTGATTATGACCCTGTATGGCCGGAACATGTAGTGAAATTCCATGAACTTGTAGACCGAGTAGGGATTTGAAGTTGCATTTGAAGACTGTACTGTATTTTCTTCTTCTTCCTCTTCCTCTTCCTCTCGCTCCCACTTTGGAGCACAGGGCTGATTTCTGAGTTTCACTGATCATTATTTACAGGTGGTAGGACTCCTTGGACGGGTGATCAGCCCGTCGCAAGGCCACTACCTAAACGCAGGCCAACACAAACACAGAATAAACACACACCAAACATCTATGCCTTGTGTGGGATTCGAAGCCACGATCCCGGCTTACGGGCGAGCGAATACAGTACATGTCTTAGACCACTGGGATACCGTGACCGGTGTACTGTATTTACATATCAAGTATCAACTAATGCAACGGAATGTTCAAATGCACTATCACGCCCCTAATTCTATCTGAGAACAAAACACTGAGAAACACAACTGAAAAGAATGGGAAGATTTGTATAATGAGCTTAAAGTTTTATATTCTTCATGTGACTCTTTCAGACAAAACGAATTACGCCGAAACAAGCATGTAGACAAATGCGGGAACAAAATATGACATAAAGTTCTGCCTGGAAAAACCGAATGGAAAGGATCGTTTGAAGAACACAGTCCTGATGATGGTACCAAAATCTGCCTCGGAGTAATGGATTGTGATTATAGAAAATGGACTAAGCTGGCTCAGAATCCAGTGGCAGGGTTTCGCCTTCGGTTTCTGTAAAAGCAGATCTGAACTTCGTCCTCTGAAGGAACATCGAGCACTGTGAAATTACATGCAATGCAGTCCGATCTGTGAAGCAAAACAGCAACGCCGCCATGAGATGTGGTAACGCAGTGTACCGATAGAGCGATGGATGCGCTCATGGCAGCAAGTACTAATTTTTCCAATAATTATTTGTCAATAGTAATGATTTTCTTCAATAAAATGTTTACTTAGAAGAGATTCTTGAAAGGAGTATTTAATACTGGGTGTTATGATTGGACTGTGAGCTAGCCCAGCTCCTAGCAGTTAAATAACAGAATGACTGGCCATGTCTTACTTTCAAAGAGAAACAGAAAGGCGGAATTGTAAAGAAACGAAGCGCTAAGATTCGGCTATAAGAGAAACGACCTGACATGAAAAGAGGAGACCTACACTTAATGAATCTCATACAGTGGATGCTCTACTATAAATAATTTTTTGTAAATAATCCGATACCACGGAAACCAATCATTTATGACGTTTAATTCTCCGTCTGCTAAGTGACGTGTGGTTCAAAGCAGTGACGTTCAAGAGATTTCTAGGAAAGCTTAAATCAGGCCTGCCACAACTTTCTTGTTCTGTTTACGCACTGCGGTTGCTGTAAGCCTCGTTGTTTGGTTTTCCAGCTGACGGCTGAAATTTTGATTCCAGGTCTGTGGAGATTTGGTATGACATAAATTTATTAGTAAATGTTAATCACACTACCAATAGTCGTGATTGGTTTCAAGTACCCTCCCGACTGAATTCGCAACACAGGGCCTCGTCTACATTGTCAACCACACATTCGCATTTCAGCCTTCGTTAATACCGGACTGCTGATATCGACTGTTTTGGCGGTATAAATGCAATCAGGTTATTTGCGGCCTGAACGAAGTATGGCTGTTCCGCTTAACACCGCTCTTTTCCAACCCGCCTTTGCTTGTATCGGCGCAGTCGAAATGGTGCTATCCCTGCTACACCTGTTTCTACCTTAGGACAGTGTATGGTGGCTACTGGAAGTTGTCCTCACAGATCAAACTAAGGAAGATCGGTATAGGTACGGGAAACTAGCTGGGTCGGTTTGCATGAGTCTCAGGGTAGCGATGCCGAAGAAAGCGTTTTTCTGAGAGTTGAGCCAATTGACGTTTATTCACCTGCTAATTCACCACACTGTTAAATTAATGTATTCTTAGCTTTAAGTTACAGCGTTACACTATCGGCTAGCTATGTCCCGGAGCGTGCAAGGGTCACGTCCGTTCAGTTCGGAATATTGTGAAAGTCTCTCCCTTTGTGGAATGGCTTGCACCCCCACGCCGGGAATTCGAAAGATGGTGTTGACATATACATTTNACATTTCCAGTAATATCGAAACATAAGACTTTTGAAATTAAAATTACCGAGAATTAATTAGAAATAAATTTCATGGTCATCTATAATCATCCAAATAAATAAGGGCTCAGAATGATCAGCGTCACGCTATGCGCGATCACTGATCACTGCATGGTCCTCCTTGGTCAGTCAGCAACGGCGACCGCGCGACACGTGTCTTCCGGAAAGGACACTTAAGTTTACACTAGAGAATCTGGCGATGTTATGTTGATATCATTGTCAATACTAAATTCATGGATGAGACAGTATGGTCTGTTCCAATTGCAGGTTTAATACTGGTCCTTCCTACTTTTTCTTTTTTGGAGGGGGGTCGGCTTCTCTATTTCATCATCCTATTAATGTGTAGGCCTATGCGACACTTGGTTCGGGTCCGTTCTTAAAACTTGTTCTTACCAACGGAGACTATTGTTCTATAATAGTTTCGACGACGATTTTATATTAACTTGATAGTTTTGGTATATCAGTCTTACGTGAAGCGCGTAACTCCGCTAACAA
This sequence comes from Cryptotermes secundus, assembly GCF_002891405.2. Classification (NCBI taxonomy): domain Eukaryota; kingdom Metazoa; phylum Arthropoda; class Insecta; order Blattodea; family Kalotermitidae; genus Cryptotermes; species Cryptotermes secundus. The sequence goes on from NW_019724757.1 coordinate 328,135, forward strand.
TAGTCAGCTTAAAATAAAAAGACTGGATATTTGGATGGACTCTTCCTGCAAACCTTCCAATTCAATTAATAATATTAAAGACATTACTTCAAAATGGCGAAGTTAAAAGAAGAGATGAGAGACTCATATTCCCGGGATAATGAGGAAATGAGTTACCAGTTTCAAGGTCGTATGTCTCATTCATAACATAAATGGATTAAGAATAGAAATGCCTTTACAGTACAATGACAGTTCATCAGCTAAGTCTACAGCGCCGTACGAAACAGATGACGACGGTAAACAAAACTGCTGCGTTACGAGTGAACATTGGTTACAATATATATCGAAAAATATGCGTTAACAGGTTTGTGATTATGAATAATTTCAGATTACATTACGTTCACTTTGTTCATACACATAGAAGTTTAACACACACAACTATACATTAACAACGAAATTTCTTCAGTAATATAGAGATAAACGTGCAATCATTAGCTGGGCCATCTTCACATTCCCGCTGCATCTAACCCTGACGGGGAAGACATCTGATATGACAACCGGAACAAAACCAACATCACAGCTGTTGAGGTTGTCAAGAGCCGAGCTGGCATCTACATGCAGAAAAACAGCAGGGCCTAAAAGAATGAACTAAAGCAGTGTTCCGCAACCGGTGTGCCGTCAGAAGGTGAAAGGTGTGACGCGAACTTTCACCTATTGTAAGAAATTAATTGTCGAATTTTATTCGTTTTATTTTATCCCAGTTTCATATGCTTGTATTCTATTCTCAGTCACTGCTCTGATTAAATAAGATGATGCTTGTTTATTCTTTATTACATGCTGTGATTTTTTATGTACAGTAATGTTCTATTCTACGAAATTAAACGTAAATTAGTTACTCACAGTTGTTGTTATATCATAGTTTTCGTTATTGATTTATTTTATTTTTCTCGTATCTACGCAGCTTCTTTGATATGCTCGCCGCATGTTCTGTGTACGTGCTTTTCCCTAAAACTGCAGAGATTAGCATGGGTTTTCCTGTCTTTTATAACGCTGTTTTGGTATTTGCCCCTGTTTGTTAGAAGTTAGAGCTTCTTCAACTTTATGACTTTCTTCCTGTAACGATGCACCCACCGATGGTTGGACTTCATTTAAAATTATAAATATTTAAGAAATAAGTCGGTATAGTGTCACTTCTTCCGTTTGAAGTGTAGAGATCCCGCGTTTTACAGTTGTTTCAGTTCTATCACAGCTGTGCTCTGAAGTAGTTCGCAAATTTTGGTTCCTAGTTAGAGAATTACAGATGGGTCGTTTGAGATGTCCCCGACTGTATGGCCACTTGCTGGCAGCAATAAAGTGGGGATGGACACAATTAAAGAACATTTAGAAATGCTGCAGCAGAAATTCAATAAGTATTTTGGAGAGAGTGTACAAGATTTCGACTTGGTTCGTGATCCATTTGTTGCGAATTCAGAACATTTTCCGATTAATATACAAGTGGAACTTGCAGATTTAAAAGCAGACAGAACATTGCAACTAAAACTTCTCGAAGTGACTTTGGATACGTTTTCGTTGGCAATAAGGAGTGGATACCCGGCTATCTCCGAGATGGCAGTTAATGTGTTATTGCCATTTTCAACTACATATTTATGTGCACTGGGCTTCTCGACGTTAACTGAAATTAAGACATCAAATCCATCGAGGAAGAAATGAGATTTGCGTTGTCAACGATTCCACCACGGATCAGTCGCCTGTGTGCAGCTACGCAGGCGCAAGTATCACATTGAAGGTATGAGTAGAATTACTGTATTTACTTTAATAGTAATAGAAGTGTATTTTCTACACTCTACAGTGAATTGAAGTTCATTAATTGTTAATAAATGCATGAGTCGATTTCTGTTTAATGATAATAAAATAAAAATATAATAATAATATAGTAATAAGTTGATCACGTTACGTATTTATATTAATTGTCTGATATCATGCGTTTTTGAAGGGAATAATATTTTGGTGTGCCGTGTTGAGTCATGGATACTTCATGGTGTGCCGCGAGTAGAAAAAGGATGCGGAACACTGACCTAAAGAACGAACAAGCACTGACAACAGTTCTGTACTACACAAACAAAGGCATCTGATACGCTGACAAAAGCAAGAGTAGAGACGAATTGGAGTAAGACATCAAGGAAGAGCCTTTTTGTTTACGAGAAGAGATTACTGGGCAAGTGACGTCATAAGGGTTAAAAGACCCTACCCAAATCCTCGACACTTAGGGAACGTCAGGTCCCAGTGGTTAACGCTGCTGTTTGCTTTGCGGGCGATCTCGAATTTGGAGGTAGGCTATTCGACTGAGATGTATCGTAGTCTTTTTCTGCCTTGTAGGTAAATTCTGGGACACTAATATAAAGTGGATCACATCATAGGCAGACGAAAAATACTGTTAAATAAACGATGCATCCATTTCACCTATGTAAAACGTGTGATGATGATATTCAGTTTCCTAGGCGTTTTCTGTCGTTTACTTAACAATGCCAGTAGTAACTCACTAACTTAATACTCACTATAGTTAATATTTTACTAATTAATAATTAATAGGTTCAAATTATAAAATATAATTAACAAAAAAGTGTTGGTTCCAAAAATGTTAACTTCCCTACAAACAATATTAGCAACTGAAAGCGTGCTCGTATATAGCAGTCATTGGAAGTAGAAGTCTCTGATATCTTACCTACATTAGGGCTCTACACCCCTTTGTTGGGCCTTAGCCGCATTTTAAGTTTCTTAATCCTATACACAGTCTGCAGGACTCCTTCAACGGGAGATCAGGCAGTCTCAAGGCCTCTATCTATACAGAGAACTACATAAACATAAAATAAACGCACACAGACATCCATGCCTAGAGTGGGATTCGAACCAACGAACGCAGTATTCGAGCGGACGAAGACTGTTCATGCCTCAGAGACCGCGCGGCCACTGTGATCAGCAAGTCTGTGATATACCGAGCAAGAAATCGAAGATCAAACCTTTCGAAAACATACGAGAAAAATTTCGAACGAAGGTAAACTTGGAAAAAGAACAGTGCGTTGAAATGATACTTCCTGTTACGCAAAGTTGTGATCGTAGTAGTAGTAGTAGTAGTAGTGGTGGTGGTGGTGGGGTGGTGGGGTGGTGGTGGTGATGGTGGTGGTATTTAGTGGTAGTAGTAGTAGTAGTAGTAGTAGGAAACCATCATTAAATCACACGTAGCAGTAATGAAAGATGAACACTAAAGAATATTTTATATAAGAGATGGCGAAATACATGAAAAACTAAGACAATTCTACCCATTAACTTCATTTTTTTTTCGAGAAAGTGGGATAAAACTGTCAATAATTGATTTGAGTCGTTTAATCCTTCGGAAATTTGGAGTTCCGAGCTTGCATAGTTTGGGAACAACAGGACCAGAAGATACATGAAATGTCATGGTGAAAGCAAATAAAAGTACCGAGATATCTTCTATTTGTTTTTAAAATATAATTCAACGCAATGATGTAGAGGATTACACGTGATTACAACTCGACGTGTTTATCAGACTGAAACATGTCCGAACGATTAATACGCTTCGTATTAAAACAGGCATTAGAAATATCTGTGGGCTATCAAACGTGTCGAACAATGGCATGTTTATTTTACGTTGTGCAAACACGTGAAATCAGTGAAATAGCCAGTGCGATAATAGCGACAAGTCCAGCAACATCATGTCATTAATTAACACTTACTGTCTGTTAAATTCGATCTCTATGTTATGATACACGGACTGTACTCTGCTGCATTCTAGTCTGTAAACACAGGTAAAATAAATGCTTTCGTTAAGTGAGAGGAGAAGGCAATTGTAGATTCATGTACGCATACAAGGCGGGAGAGATTAATTCGGCAACATACTATATGAAATCATAATAACTAATCTACATTTTCGCTTTCACGTGCTCTATTCAGCCGAACCTAAACCTTGGTGAAATTTACGTTCCAAAAAAAGAAATGTACTTGGGCTAGGCTTGTTGTATACATTTTCCCACTCGCAGTTCGTTATGTAAATCCACCTTAATTAACGTATTCAGGACGCTTTGAATTTATGGCTGCATGTGCACTTTAAATTCCATTGTTAATCTCGTTACCATGGTAACGCCAATAACGAAACTTTTTTGTCAGAATGGTAAAATGTTAACATAATTAAAAGGTCAAAATGGCCACAACTACATCTTATCTCTTTCACAGGCATGGAGTTCAGCGAATAAATAATTAAGGTAGGTTGGAACCTAACTATATAAGAGAGCAAATCGGAAATGTTCGTGACGGATTAGTGAATAATGTATTGTGAAGGACCTGGGAGGTAGCGTTCATGTTCTGAAGTACTGCCCGATATTTTCCTTAAGTTACTGAGGATTACCACGAAAAACATGCCAGAATAGACGGTGTCCCGGCAAAGAATCGTAACGACCACTTCCCCAACACAAGTCCAGAGCGGCAACCCTTATCTCAGTAGAATTTTCCTACCCTATGAAAGCAAGCGGCAATTGTTCCCGTTTTCGAAAAAGCAACAGTGCCTCTGTTAGCAATTACAGACCAATAGCCTTCCAATAACGTTTCCAAATTATTTGAATTTTTTATGCATGACCATGTTTCGCATCATCTAAGGTTTAAAAGTGTACCTTATCATCGCGGCTTCTCTAAATCTAATTCTGCAATCACGAATTTGGTAACTTACGTCTATTTTATTTCCCCTTTAGTCAGCTCTCAGACACGAGCTGATGCCATTCATTTTGATCTAAGCAGTGAATTCGACCTTATCCCACATTCTCTGCTTCTTCGTAAGTTTAGTGTGTTTGGGCTTTCAGGTGGATATGTAACTGGTTGCGCAGTTTCCTATCCAACAGGATATCTCAGGTCAGTGTTTTCCGTATTCTTTCCTCACCTTCTCCGTTGTTCCTCAGGGATTTGACCTGGGACCCCTCCTCTTCAGTGTCTATATTAATGACGTATGTTATGCTACTTACCACTCTAAGAATTGTATTTTTTGCTGAAGATAACAAAGTCTACCAACCCATTAAAATCTCCTGAACACTGCCACGTACTACAGTCAGATTCTATATTGTGTAAGCTTGGTGCACTGCTAAATCTATGATACTCAAGTTCAGCAAAATTAAATTATAACTTTCTCCAAGAAAACTAACATAGTGATCTAGGATTATAAACTTTGCCAACGCTCCAAAATCCGGGCAGACTCCCGTCAAAGACCCGGAAATATTTATTGATTCTGATCTTCATTTTCACAGCCATGTCAGCCACATTTGTTCTCACAATATTAAGCTATGTGAGAAATGAAGAAGTGTTATTTAGAGTCAGTGAGCAGAGGAATGTCCTACACGAAATAAGAAAACGGAAGGCTAATTGGATTGGTCATATCTTACACAGTAACTGCCTTCTAAAAGAAGTTACTGAAGGAAAGATAGAGGGGCGGATAGAAGTGACCAGAAGACGAGGAAGAAGACGTAAGAAGATGCTGGATGACCTTGGGGACAGAAGAGGATATTTTCATTTGAAGGAGAAAGCTCTAGATCGCATCAAGTGGAGGAACTGTTTTGGAAGAGACTGTGGATCTGTCGTCTTGACAGATTACAGATGAATGAATGTATTAAGCTGTAGGGTCTAGTTCGTAGGACTACCTTCACCTTCTCATCTCTTGAATGTATGAACATACAGTACGTTAGTTGTATCTGAGCTTGAATACGCGTCTGTTTTCTGGAATTCAATTACGTCAGCTGATTGAAACAAGCTAGAACGCATCCAGCAGAGGTATATGACCCTCTGCTTTAATCGTTTCTTTCCCAAGTCCATTATTGCTATCCTGTTGTTCTGGAGGAGTTAAAATTGCACACTTCACATATGAGGGGGCATCGCCTCGATGCACTCTTTTTCTTGTTCAAGATTACCTTGGTTCTAAATTATGTCGATGTGTTTTGGAAATTGTTGGCCTTCGAGTTCCTGCTCCGTACATCATTTTTCAATATCTGCTCCTCGTGCAAAAGTTGTCCCTCTGCTAGATGTGCATCAGATGCTAAAGCTGTTTGGAGGGACGCTAACGTATTGGAGCCAAAACTATTCTCTTTAATAGTATTTTATAGTTGCTCTTGCATCGGATTAAAACAATAATTTTTCGCAACATTTAAGTAAGTATGTATACGTGGTCTGACAATAAAGTTCACCAACTCGTCGCGGTACACGTGCTGCATATCTCATTGCTGAATGTCACTGTGGTCTCCTTCAAAGTACTCTCGTTGGGAAGCTACGCACTGATGCCAGCCCCTAGTCCACCCTTTAAAATAATTTTGAAACTGATTTTGTGTAAGGGCCTTCAGAGTTGCCGGCGCATTATTCCTGACGTTATCAATGTCAACAAAATGGCTTCCTTTCAATATTTTCTTTATCTCCGGGAACAGAAAACTATCATTGGGTACTAGATCCGGTGAATAGGGAGGATGTCCTAGCACAGTTATTTGTTTACTAAATAAAAACTTCCTCACAGTGGCGTGTGAGCAGGTGCATTTTCGTGATACAGGACAACAAAACACACTCAGACAATAATAGACGCCTCTAAGAAAGAAACTGTCATAGATCAACAACAACACAGCTGTGAAACGCTGATATGTCAGCGTCATCAAACCATACTGAGGTTTCTGTCCATTGCTGCAATGGCAAGCACACGGTGGCGAGTTCCCGAACTTTATTGTCAGACCTCGTATAATCCTTTTCACCGCATAATGACATAACCACTGCAAATGTAAATATTTTATTTTTCTGGACTGTTGATGATAAGTTTGATTTTTCAATGAATTATTATTATTATTATTATTATCATCATCATCATCATCATCATCATCATCATCATCATCATCATCATCATCATCATCATCATCATCATTATTATTACATTTAAACAGACACCGTGAAGAAAATCCAGACGAGCTGCGTCTTTTTGACATCGTCTCTAAAAAGGTACATCAACCAAAATATATTTAATGCAACTTGTAACAAACTTTCTGTCATAAAAACATCATGAAGGGTGGATTCCTTAATTTCTGAGGGAAGAAACTGAGAAATGAAGTTTCATGCTGAAAGTGAGACAAGGAAGGCCACGTGTATTCGTCATTTTACTGTTGAAGTATGCCCTCCATCCGGAAATGATGACCAATGAAGATACCGGTGGAACGTAAACTGGAACCGCTCTAATGCACGGGAGGATCGTAAACTTTGATTCTGTTTCCTGCAAATTTTATTCATTCTTGCTGACGGCAAGGTTTCGTTCCAGTGCGTTGATCTTTTGTGTCAGAACTTACAGAGGCAGGATTCAGAGGAACACGGAACTGTAATACGTAACTTTCTATCATTGTTACATGATATTGCAACAATCAAAGGAAGGTCTCAACTGCAACGTGGTTTTGCTTTCGTGAACCAATGTAAAATGAAAGCGTAATTAAAATATTGTTTACTTTCATAATATCTGTGTCACCAAGGCGATTAATAATTTTAAAACTTTCCCAACTGGGAGAGAGAGTCACTCAATAGCGTAGTTGGTTGAGGCACTATGCTACAAGCCGGATGGTCGCGGGTTCAATTCCCAATGAGGTCACTGAATTTTTCAACTGACCTAATCCTTCCAACCGCACTATGGCCTTGGGGTCGACTCAGTCTCTAACGGAAATGAGTACCAGGAATCTTCCTGGTGGTAAAGTATGGCCGGCACGTAAGGCTGACAATCTGACTGCCATCTGTCTATAAAATGTGAAAGCCTCGACGCCTCACAACTCTGTGGTCCTCCACGGCACGTTACCCAATTGGAAGAGTTTAGAGAAGATGAGAGGATAACATTAAAATGCATTAAATTGGTGCCGGAAGCTCTTTCCCTTGGGGCAAAGAGTTCGGGGCGTGAAGATGACCACTCACCTCCAACGAGTGCCAAAGTAAAAAACACCTGGATCTATACATCCACTCCCCCATACATCTTCATGGCGTAGTGCTTTAATTAGTTAAGCATAGGAAGAATTTAGGATAAGAGTATGAAGATACGAAAGAGATTCCACTGGTTTCGGAATAGGGGCCCAGTGGAATAATTTTGTGAAAAGCGTGATGGAACTCTGATGTTCATATGTTAGGTTACTTTGAACTTAGAGAATAAATTTGTCCTTCGTATATTTACATGTAGATATTTTTTTATTGCTAGTGGGGCGGGACTAAGTCCCTCGTACTGCGGCCACTTCTGGCCTATTGTACCAGCCCCAGATGATAGATGAGGGTGATTGCAGAGCAATTGGTGGAATGAAGATTGGCAGTGGAAACCGAACTACTCGGAGAAAACCTGCCCCAGCGCCACATTGTCCACCACAAATCCCACTTGACCAGACCTGGGATCGAACCCGGGCCGCAGCGGTGGGAAGCCAGCGACTAACCGCTTGAGCTATGGCGCGGCCTACATGTAGATACACTGCTGCTTTTAGATGAGAGGAGATGTGATGTGTGTTTTCGTGTAAACCGCTACAACTCTCAGTAATTAACCAGATTCGCAGGAATGGAGAAACACAATCCAAGATATTGTAGCGTACAGACCCGTTACTGGCCAACGATCTCGAAACATACAAGGAAATAATATCCGCTGCTGGGCAACACATTCTTAATAAGCAAGTATATGTAGCGGTTAATGAGTAACGCCTTCGCAAACAAACATGTTCCCACGGAAATGACTGAAGTACAACAATGAACGGTCTTTCCTATGCGGTCCGAGGCGAAATGTTATAAGGAGGACAATATACCGATACTATGAGAACTAAGGTTGAAATTAAACTATGTGGAAATGTGGAAATATGGAAAAATACTCTGATCTCGACAATATAGAGAGAAAATGAATGAAAAACAGCATTTTTAATAGTAAAATATTTCACGCGTTAAACCTTTAAGGTCCTATATCGGACTGAGTCCGCCAGATGTTTTATGAATGTTACTGGCGATCTGGAGGCACTGTGAGGGTGTCAGTTTGTCAGTCAAGCCTTCCTCCTTGCAGTACTCTTAACTTACTGTTCGTATTAGTACTTCAGTGAATTCTATAATATATTTTCGAAGGGATTGTATATATTTTTTTCTGTGTAGTTATATTCCAATGGCGTCTTCCAGTGAGTGTGCACTGGACACCAAACAGATCGAATTCAGACAAGATTCATATATCGACATTCTAATGCCGTTGCCACCAGGTTATGGATTCTTTCGTCATTTGTTGTATATACTCTCTCGTCGTCAGTCTTTAGGATAGTGCGAGGCAAAAAAATTAAGTTTTGAATGGTAAGAATCAGTTTATTCTACCAAGTCCAACAGACACATATGGTACAAGAAAATACAGAAGATGGGTCTGAGTTCCAGTTAAACTCTTATTACTACTTAACAATTAACAATCAAGTTCCTCCCGTCAAATGTGACACTTTTTTAAGTTTTCCACCTCGTCAGCACCTGCCTTACATGTTTCGGCTCACCACGGAGCCATCATCAGAGGCATTTATAGTAGAAAAAGAAATCACCAACACACAAAACTTCACTTTGTCCAAGATAGCCACGTTCCAGTTAATTAAAATAATTACAAATAGTTAAAATTACCCAGAATGTCGGTTCACTAAAAGTTTTTCACACACCACAGTAGCTTCCTTATTTGATTCGTCGTTAATTCTGTAAAATTATGTTTCGTTATTTGAAGTAAGAATTCTTAAAATCCCTAGAATTCTTTCCCGCTTGGCCCAATCTTTTTGCTTCGGGATGTTGTTGACGTGTGTTGTCTGTCGGTAGTTGATGTTGCTTGTCTGTGTGTTGTGATGCTTGTGTAGACCTTAAATCTTATTACTACAGTAAGAATGATTCCGGCCGCCCGTGCACCCCTACATTTATACAAACCATCTGGGACCTTAGCTGGGGGTAAAGTTCGTATACGTTAACAATGACATGCAACTGACAGTTCAAACACTCAGATTGACACAAGACTTTCTTATTGTAAGAGGGCTCACAGTCCTCTTTAAACTGATCTAAAAGGTGCAGAGACATGCGACATGACTGGTATCTTTTGGGGTTTTACTCCCCAGAAGTCACGAGGTATCTACTTCCGGTTCTCAATGATAAGAGAATAATGGTCTTACAAAAACAAAAGGTAAAACTATTCAAAACAAAGTATAAAACGTGAAATTAGAACCATTCATTGCGTGCAATATGAAATTAATATTCTCCGTTGTACCTTGTTTTAACCTCATTACACTTGTTACATAATACTCGTATTCTTCACTGCCTCATTACAATCTCATTACATCTTATTACACCTTATTATAACTTCATTACAATATATTTGATCGTACTGAACCTGATGCCGAAATAATTGGGTCTGATTTGAGTGTCAGTTGTAGTAACTCTGCTGAAGGTCAGGTTAAGTGCAAATGTAGGTGGTGACGATGCTGGTTCTGATGATGGTTACAACGACAAAGACAATGATAATGAAGACTGGGTTCTCTGGGATGAGATTAACTATAAATTCTTTATGATACCGCCCATATTTCATCTGGATATAAACTACCTCGAAACAGACAAATGTCTGTCTCTCCAGACGAAGTATGCTATACTTTACTGCAAATTTGTTTTAAGAAGGACCTGTTGAAAATAACAGATATACGCATAAGTAAAATAACCTGTACAATATGAACCGGCAGTCAGCAAAACTTCGACTTTGTCTCACCTGGAGTTCCGAAAGAAAATGATTGGCAGGAAATGTACGAAACAAAACGCCCCGAAAGAGACGAAGACCAATTGAGCAGATGTAGAAGACTGACTGTATAGCAAACTTCATCTAATTCACGCACATGATGGGAAGGTAACAAAGGACCGAGCGGACTGTTCCAAAAGAGAAGTCAAAAGAGAAAGAAGAGAAATGTCTTTACTCGTGACACTGTCCAAGGAGGTAAGGACCCCAGCCAAACAAGTGTTCTGCCATATATCGTACGGTGAAGAAGTACGGTTTGGTATGTGGCTAACAGAAATATTTTATATCTGATAAAGTTATAGAAAAAATATCCCGTCTTTCCAGTACAAATTCCTATTCTTTTATTATTGTTTCTATGCACAGAGAAATTCTCCACCGGCACATGTTCAACCGGCTTCTTATCGTGCACTCTTCAAATGTAGTGAATTCGTCGTATACTCTTCGCGTTGTGTTCCATTTTCCAGTGTTCACCTCAGTCTTGAACTTACAGCGTAACGAATACACACATAGCTCGGAAATAACTGAGTGGGAAGCTTATAGCTCACGTGTCTGCACATACTGTGATACGTTTCGACGTCACGAAACTCATATTCAGAGAACTGGGACTTACTTTGTTCTCGGCTGAACGGCAGTAAACATAATGGCACCATTCACTGCATGTATCACTAGCGTCAGCGGTACAGTCCGTAAAAAAAATAATTTCTCAGAGTAGGTAATCAAACAGAATCTTGGATCCATGCAGACCATTTTTTACACTTTATAATATTTCTTCCCTTTTTATGGAAATAATAAACAAAAACAAACCAGTTCATAATACTAGCTACAATATACACCTCTGTGGTATTTTAATGATACTAGCAGAGAGAGGTAGGGGTATTTAAATTAGACCGCAAAGGGTTAAAAAATGACAACCAAATTCGCCAGGTAAAGGGAAAATGTCTACTTGAATATTTAGGCTATCGATTTCTGTTTATGTAACTGTGTTCCCTAATATGTTCACTGGAATTTAAGAGAAAATATATTCGTGTCACAAACAGGACGCAAGGTAGACTGACTCTTTCGAAATGTGGGCGTCGTATTTCTGCGGGCTAGCAGAAAATGAAAGCAGGAGAACCGACATATGAACTACTGGGCTACAGTATCGTGTGAGAAGAGCTACTTCTAAATTAGGCCACAAGTAGACGGGGTATGTCGAAACAAACCCCTGTACTCGATGGTACGTAATACGATACATGATACAAACTCCGTCTTCAGTGCAACCATATATTATAGGTCTTTCGTTTTGCTCTCCTTTACACACTACATGTTTCGATCCCAAACGGCCATCATCAAGTGTTTTACTCACGTAATCTGTCACTCTACAGTCAGTTTAACATTTAAAATTGAAAAACACAGGTCTTCCTGGTTGTTCCTTTCGTCGTTATTGCCAAAATCTACTTCGTTGATATATTTGTTATTTACACACGTCAATTTTGATTTCTCTGAATTAGCACTTATAAAATCTTCAGTTCTAAATTTAAAATCTTATCAATTTTCCTCTAAATTTTAAATTTAAAATTGTCAGGGTTACTCGCCCTATGTCTATGGTGCTGCAGCGGCTACTTCTTGTTTCTAGTACTGTACCGGTGTTATTCTGTGTAGTCTCCCTGTGTGCGTGCTGCAGCTTGTCTTTACTACGATTTAAAATTAGAACTGAAGATTTTATAGGTGCTAATTCAGAGAAATCAAAATTGACATGTGTAAATAACAAAGATATCAACGAAGTAGATTTTGGCAATAACGACGAAAGGAACACTCAAAACCTGTGTTTTTCAATTTTAAATGTTAAACTAGTGCAGTGTGACAGATACGTGAGTAATACACCTGATGATGGCCGTTTGTGGCCCAAACATGTAGTGTGTAGGGGAGAGCAAAACGAAAGACCTATAATATATGGTTGCACTGAAGACGGAGTTTGTATCATGTGCCGTACGGAGTGCAACAGGATGCTTAAATATAATATTGGTACGTAATACGTCTGAAATGAAAATATGTGCAGATCCGTTGGCATTAGTTTTTTTTCTTTTTTTTACAAAAAGTCACTCCATTCGGAAAGAGAACAAAATGGCGAATATGTTAAGAATGTGTTCAAAGAGTAAGCTGATTACCAAAAGCGTATACAAATCTTGGATTGAACTGTGGATATCACAACAAATTTAAAATTACTTTGAGTAGAACCCGATGCACTTATTTCCCCTTGTGTGTCACCATATCTACGAGTTCACTAGATATTTACACATGACTTACCGCAACTGAAATACTATCATGTGTTACCAGTCGTCGCAATGAGGAGACTACAAACGAAATGCTTCCCTACAAGCATAAACAATCGCTGTAATTTTGAGTTTTAATTTCACCATCCCTCCGCCATTTAAAAAAACGTGTAACTGTACAAAACAAATCACAAAACTCTGTCTCCAAATCCTTTTAGCTCTGGTTCATATGAACGTTGCAGTTTTGTACTCGTAGTTATAAAAACATGTTGAGTACAGCATAAATGTTCGCACTATCTCAGGCGAGAACAGAATTCGTGTTAACAGTGAACATTTCATCCCTTTTCCACCCTCAAGCCGACTCCCAGTTCAACCTTCCCAGCTACTTTTCATTCTTCCAACTCACCCCAACTCACCCTCTTCAGACAATCCCTTTCCTTTCCCTTGCTGCAAAATGGTGAACTGCGTGATTGGATTCCAGTTTTTTTGTGTGTGCTGGAACGTATAGGGGCGTGTGAGATGTTGGATGCTCTTCTGACCTCACTGACATTAATTCCCCAATCTGGCTTCTCCTACTCCTCCTTTACTCCCGTCTCTTCTTCTAGCTTCGCCTGACAGATTGGCTACGCAGTGTACTCGCTTCTCAACTTCGATTGCTGGATACAGCGCCATGGTTTACTGCAGCTTATATTTTTCATGTTCTTTGACAACTTTCGAAAGTATATTCTTCACAGAATCCTTCAGATAACACTGAAGTTGGAAGGTAGACTAAAGTTGGATGGTAGAATATGTTTGAATGTGGCAATTTTTTATAATGGTATTCACAAAGGCCTCCATCCTGCGCCGCTTTAACGGTCAAAATTTCCCCAGCAGACCAAATTTGTGTGTGCGGTGTGTCTAGATAAACATCCTTCAGTGTACGACACAATCTTTGCACGAAATTGTACCTCAGAGCATATACTGATTGCTGTAATGACAGAACAAGTTATCTCACACTGTCGGAACACTACAAAAGAAAACCAACAAATATCACTTCAAAGCAAAATGAAATGTTCCCTGTGGAATCTTATTCGCACTAGTTTAAATACAACCTCCATGATTTGGGTCTCTGAGCTTCGATTACGATAATTAGGTGGTGATAATTCTGAGGTTCCAGGCACAAAAATTATAGGAGAACAGACCAGAAGAAAATTGTAACATTTTCAGAGAATTCAATTCAAATTTCAAAGAATTCTTCTGGGATATAACATCAAACTGTGTCTGCTACCCGCATTACTCTGGTTTCTCTATTGGCTTATTCTTTGACCCTGAAGATAAAGGCGATATGTTCCTCCGAAACGTCAGCTGACTTCAAACGAACTACACAGCATTATATCTCAGAAGACAGAACTCTTCATGACCACAACCGCGAGAACCTCAAATCCTACAGAGAATTACAATTTTGTAATGTAAATAACAGATTAGATTATGCAGACAAACATGGGCGGACCACGTACTGAAAATAGAAGTCGTTTGTGTTGAAGCACTTCTCAGGGGGTTTTATGCCGTCACACAACACGTTGGGTCTGTTATATACAATAAGCGATTGAAGCGATTGAATTGAACACATCAGTTTACTACAATGAACACTGCAGGTTTCGGTCGTGGTTGAAAATTATCAGGCGTGTACGTACATATATAATCATAAATATACTGCGCTATATGGCTGAGTATGCAATCAAAATGGATCTATTTTGTCGTCTAGTTAAAATTATTTCACAGAATTTAACATTTACAGAACATCAAATGTATATTATAATATATCTCATATTTCAGAAAAAAATACAGTTCACAAAAAAGCAATCACTTCGCAATACATTAAATATTTATTCACAGCAAGTAAACCACAGCTGAAGTTTTTTTCTGTCTGCTGTGTCTTCACCAGTGCAACGCCTATTTTACATTTGCTTATTAAAAATCCGTTGCCTAGCAGCGGACGTTCCGTTGTTTGTTCAGGAGGCCACTGCCTACAAACGGGTGTTGTTTCAGAGCCGTACGCTAGCAATGGCTGTTTTCTGGCTCCAGAGATCTTGTTCGAGCAAATATGCCACAATATTTCTATAAGCCGGATAACTATTTCAAATCATTATTTCGTAAATCTTGAGATAATGTGTGACAATCCGGGAAGGATTATAGAAGGCGGTACATCTGAATACGATAGGCATAGCGCCTATTCAGCTTGCTCAGTATCTGCACAGGCATTAAAATATGACTAAGGATTAGGATAGAGGAGGTGGGTTTCCCCATTCACCGCGACTAATAGTCTATTGTACGTACCCCTTTAATTTCTCTGTCTCAATACCCTACCGATACTGGTGCCCGCTATCTTCCCTTTCTGCCAGCGAGGTCGGCCCTCTACTGGCAGTGGTACCCGATAACTCTCCCCTTTCTGCCAGCGAGGTCGGCCCGATAACTTCCCCATCTACCGGAGGCGGGAAATATTTTGCCTAATTTTGCTCAGAGGTCTCCTAGAGACATGAGGATCTTTTACGTGCCGTAAATCTACGACGGCTTAAAGTCCCTCCCGGAGGACTTGTTCCCTGAATTTTTCCGCCCTTAAAAATTCCACGACCTCCGCCGGGTTTGAACCCGCGTACCTTGAGTCATGAGGTGGGAACGTTACCCCTAAGACTACGGAGGCCGCTTACTGCAGAGATACTGGGAATCGTATTGTATACTAATATCTGATTTGTAACTGGCGACTTCCTAGTCAAACTATTTATTTTCTGCCAATTAAAAAAATATATGTATCTTTAATTTCTCATAAGAATTTCATAAATTGTGTTCACACGAAAGGTTTAATCTGGTAAACACACTTTACTTCAACAGCCCAAGTACCTCGTATTCTAAAAGAAACCGAATGTCCTTGTTTACAAACCAAATGCTTCTTTTATATTCTCACTGTGATCACTGCTCGGCAATACATAAGGTCAGTACCGTAGCTGCTTTAAACGTCCCGGATGACAGTTCTGATAAAGGCCTATAAACCGTGCAAAGGACTCAACTTGTCAGCAGCAAAGACACTATGCTTCACGCACGCAAATCTTATTCATAAAGCATAATTTCACGAGAACCTTTTCTAGAATTGCACAAACATATACCTGAGAGCCGAGCCATAGTTCAAGCGGTTAGTCGCTGGCTTCCCAACGTGGAGGCCTGAGTTTAAGCCCGTGTCAGGTCATGTGGGATATGTGGAGGATAAAGTGTCACTGGGGCAGGTTTTCTCCGAGTATTTCAGTTTCCCCTGCCAATCTTATTTCCACCAATTGCTCCACAATTACCATAACCTATCATCTGGGGCTCGTACAATAGGCCAGAAATAGCCGCAGGAGAGCTTCATCGTGACTAGGATGCAGCTTGCCGCAAGCGCACAAGAATTTTGCCGATAAATCAGTATGCATGATGGTCGATACATTTTGGAACGGAGGGAAGTAATTAATTTGTGGGCCGCTAGACGGCATTATGTTTCACGGCAAGTACTGTGTTCATGCATGCGAGTTTATGATTTGTCAGCAGTAAGCAGCAGTTATCATCTCCAGTAACCCTTTTTTTTTTGTTCAGTTGCAGTTACTGCGCAGTGCGGTGCATCATGGTGCAGTATGTATTTCTGTATGACACGTATGTGAAATACGGATCTGCTGGGAATATTCGGCGAAAACTTCGACGTAAATTTCATGATGAAACAGTTCTCAGCAGTTTGGTGAATAAACTTGACATCGGGACTCTTAATAAACAAGAAAGAAAATCATAAGCGCCGAGTGCTTCCTGAGGATAATTCAGAAGACACAGAGGCCGGATTTGAACATCATCATCATCAGTAATCTGTCAAGACGACAGGTCCACAGTCTCTTTCAAAACAATTCCTCCACTTAATGCGATCTAGAGCTTTCTCCTTCAAATGACAGTATCCTCTTCTGTCCCCAAGGTCATCCAGCATCTTCTTACGTCTTCTTCCTCGTCTTCTTGTCACTTCTATCCGCCCATCTATCTTTCCTTCGATAGCTTCTTTTAGAAGGCAGTTTCTGCGTAAAACATGACCAATCCAATTAGCCTTCCGTTTTCTTATTTCGTGTAGGATATTCCTCTGCTCACTGACTCTAATTAACACTTCTTCATTTCTCACATAATCGGTCCAACTGATCTTCTCCATCCTTCTCCAACACCACATTTCGAAACTTTCCAGATGTTTCTGATCTACTGCCCTAAGTGTCCATGTTTCAGCCCCATACAGAGCTATGCTCCAAATGTAGCATTTCACTAGTTTCTTCCTCAAATTTAAGTCCAATTTGCTGGTAAAAAGATTCTTCTTCTTGCTAAATGCAGCTTTTGCCATGGCAATCCTGGATTTAATTTCACAAGTACACCTTCCATCATCTGTTAACAAGCTACCCAAATATTTAAAACATTTCACATTCTCATACCTAGAAAATCACTGAAACGTCTAGCTCAAGAGACTGGAGTGTCAAAGTCTAGTGCAAGAAGAGCAACACAAGTGCTGAAGCTTAGACCCTATGCAACAACAATCCCTACCTTGCAGCCGTGCGATCCAGCTAGCGGGGTTCATTTTTGCAGTTGGTTTCTACAGTCTGTCGTCAAAGGTGAGCTTCATGGGCTATTGACATTCTTTTCTGATGGAGCGTGGTTTCACTTGCAGGGATACATAAAGAAGTAAAATAATCGCTACTGGAGTTCACAGAATCCAAATGTAATCCACGAGGACCCGCTCCGTCGATTGAAATTTGGTGTCAGTGTGCTGTTAAGTGCAAGAAGGACTGTTGTACCTGTGCCTTGTAAGGAAACAAATCCGAATGATAACTACGTACAAAGGGACAGCATTTTCAACACTTCTGTGATCTGCGAATTGTAACTACGTCATTCCGAGCGTTATCGCCGTCAGGCATGCCGAGTCATCGCAAAATTCGTATGCGTCTCGCAGCCGGCGGTGCACCGGTCGCCATGGAACCGAGGAACAAAGTACGAGTAAATATCCTCGCTGTGTAAGCACTACTCGTATATCACGCGACAACAGACCTTATGTTAAGACTCTTGTTACTTCGAAAGGGGGGGGGATATTAGTTCTTTATTTGATACTGAAAATTGGAATGATTCATAACCAAATAAAGTAGGAATTATTTTAACACATGGTTGAGGTTAGCTGCAACCAAGGAATAAACACAATGGCAAAGTTCCAAATCCAACAATTTATTTGCTACTCCTTTACTTCATAAATCTTACCAAAGGGAAAAATAGTTCATAACTGAATTTAACCACCAACGAGGAGTATATTGTAATATTATTATTATTACATTTCTTTTACTATATATATTCGCTTAGTGGGGGGTGGAGTCCAACTGGCTCCACTCGGCACGGCGGCCACTGATTGGCCTATTGTAGCTGCCCCAGGTGATTATGATGATGAAGAATTTGGTGGAATGAAGATTGGCAGGGGAAACCAAAGTACTCAGAGGAAACCTGNAATTAATAATCTCACACATACATAATTTATTGTAACGTTCATCAGCAATGTGCAGTCACAACCAGAGTTAAATACGAAGATGTATAGAAAGAAATATTTTAGTTTTTACTCAAATAAATCTCGGATACACAAACCTGCACCCCGAAAACACCGAGTTCTTGAGACACAATTCCTTTACATGTACAGTCTCTTTCTCGTCTCTGATTAAACGCATGGATAAGCAGTGTTCTTATTTCCTCGTAACCTTGATTTCATCCAGTTATTCTCCCAGTTACAATAAGCAGGCACTCTTTAATATTCATAATATAAATTACACATTTAGGTCCACAATTTATATTATAACCTTATACGCCATATCTTAACTTTCGCCCAGTCGCTAAAAGCCTCCTTAAGTGTTATAAAAACTGTTCGGTCCCTGAAAATCAGAGAAATTTACTAGCTTCCTGCAGGATGTATCAGCATTACTGGGTTCTGCTCTGCCAAGTCAGGACCGTTTCCTCCCAATTGGCATGCCCGAGAATTTGAACAGAAACAGGCAGCCTAAGATCTGAACTATGAGGCCTCTTTAGAACTCCCCAAATACTATACAAATGTGTATTTTCTTCTCCAGTTCATAGCCCCCCCCCAAAGAAAAACAGAAGCGAAATCAATTGGAATTAAAGTAAAGGGAAACGATAACATATCAACTCTCACCCTTGATCCACATCCTCGTCCCATTCATAAGGACTTCTCATTCATTGGCCCCTCCTTTGGCAATCTCGGTGATGAACTCCTTGCAGCTCTTTTGTACAGTGCTTTTCTAACACACTCTGCACCTTCTACAGAACCAATTACTGATACCTGATTGTTGAAATGGGGGTTCCTCTGTACATGATACTTCCTCCTTTGTCGACAGTTCATGATCGAATTTTGTCACGTGAATAAATTATTAATTTCCAACAATGTTTCATTAAAAAAAAAGCGTAATTTTCTTGTCTTTAATTGTGACATATTGTTTAAACGCATCGCGTCTTTTCACCCACACTGTACCATAATATTCAACTTCTGTATCTACTCTTCTTTTAGAAAGTACTCCAGCACTGAACTTAGCAAGCACACAACGTATCGCTGCCGCGGAAAAAATGCATTAAATCAAAGTAAAGAATTGCACATAAAACAGCAAGGTTTGTCAGGAAGAGAACAATTTGTCAAGGCACGGAAAATACTTGCACTTCTTATACGACCACAAACGACGTGATTTATCTCAATTCATGACATTCATGTTCCAGCGTAACCCAGTTTCTCATAATTGGCTGTGCTACTGTCTGTCCCTTCGTTTGATTATTATAAATATTTTCTGAATTGAATAACATCGGAGATCACCTGCTTGAAAACTGAGCAACTGTGTGTCCTTAAACATTTCAACATGGTGGCCAACCTAACGCGCGAGTCGAGAACAACATTACTGAAATTTTAATTACGACTTTTAAGATTCAGTTCCGGTGAAACTTTTTGAAATTGTGCACGTTTTATTGCCAACATTTGATAGGAGAACTGATATGAATAGCCTGGCGAGTGCATGAATTGTTTGGTATTATCATGGTCATTAATGATGACTGTAATTTGGTATGCCAGATGCGCCATTTCTAATTAAGGCCATGTTGGATTTGAGGTCACGGCGGTGACTATGCAGAATAGAAGGTACGCAGCATGCTCCTTCTGCTTTCCTACTTAGCTCAATTCTCGAAACTGAAAATGCGGGCATGGTGCTCCTCCGAAATACATAGAGTTTCAACCCAGGCGACCGTACTAATAAAAGATCTTCTAAGTATTTGGGAAGAATGAAGGAATTAAGTAATCGTCAGCACATCTCCCTCCACTCGTGCCCCAGGTAGGAATGAGCAACTTCCGGCAGACGCGTGCGACAGATACTGCAAAGCAAGGCACAGTGTGAAGGTACAGTGTACTGTGACGACTGATCGCTGGGAGCGGACGGAACACATCTGCCCGAAAGTGTGTCAGTGTGATTAACGTTCTGTTTCCTGCATGTGAGAGACTGTAACCTTATGTTGGAACTATGTGGGGTGGAAATGAATATCATCAGTTTTTCTGTAATGTCAAACCGCGACTTCAGATTCTAAATTCAAGCAGACGTCGTCAGACCTATCATTCTCAGGCATGTATGTAGGATATCATGTTTCATCAAATACATTGGTTTCTGTTCAACAAACATTGCTTTGTGTAACTTCTATCGTACATTTAACCAAAACTTACATCGAATCCTCCATCGCTTAATGCATCTAAGTAGTCAAGGATATAGACAGATACAACCCAATGATTATAAGGCACATCCTTGTTTTAAACATGTCATGACCGTATGTATCCGTCACCGAAACAAAACATATAAATAAAAATTTATATAATAATTAAAAAATCATCATCAGGCGGATAATCAGTAACACAATTACAGAAATCATGGCTATGTACATGCAGTAGGTCTGTGAACCTGATCTGGTTTTGGTTACATCAAAAATGAAAAATGTTGAAAAATATACATTTGAGCACGTAGATAGCAAAGAAGTGGAGAACGCCGGAAATCATCTAGAGGTAGCAGTAGAAACAGTGAAATAAAAATATATGAAGATAAGAAAGCTAAAATACTAAAAACATGCTGTACGCAACACAAATTATATGTTAAAACATGTTTTCAAAACAGACAGAACCGAAGTGAGATTTTTCATTTAAAAGAAAGTATCGTTATTCACAAGAGATTTGGGAGAACATTTTATTGCAGCTGGAGGCTCCATACTAACGTTCGGGGTCATCTTGAAATAGCTTTTTCTTGGATGTTGTCAGTACTGCGATTTTTCCGAAACAGCTTTGTATCTTGCCTCGTGCATTTGTGATATAGTTGACTCCTGTAAGTAGTGTGTATAAAACCGTTTCGGACCTATCAAAATAGGAAATGTATGGGCCAAATGCTTTCCTGTACGAAATGACTACGTATTTTGCCGATGGTACTGCCCCACTGTATTCCCAGTTTTTCTCAGAACATGACGAATGCAAAGTGATGTATATCCGGATCCTATCTGATGAGCCTTTATCACTCCCGCAACCTCTGCATTAATCCTTGTGAGAAAAAAGGTTGCATAACTTTTGTATGCAGTTCATAAGTGGCATGTCCCGGTTATTAGCACTCTCTTTTATCTGGCTGTTAAGGATGCGTACAGTAACAGATTCCTTCACTATGGCGGCATTTCTTTAATGTTATATGTAGGACTAGAAATCTGTGAATCGTATAACTTAGGATTAAGTAGTTACTATAGGATTCTGACGATGGTGTATAACACACTGATATATTGGGTTTTTGGACTTTATCCATCGTCCTGGTTCTTAAAATATTTTAAAAACCAGGACGATGGATAAAGTCCAAAAACCCAATATATCCGTATAACTTAGGGTTTCACTCCCCTAACTTACGATTCTTATGCTTTCGTTTAGTGGAATAAGTTTGTTCTCTACATCGTTAATATTGCCGGCCTACATATATCTACAGAGCTACGCCTCAATTTCCATCCAGACATTCGTGTGAAGAACACGTCCCTTGTTTCTTCCTTTATTAGTGCTCTGTGAGAGCGTTGTGGCTTGTTCCATTATGCCATTTATATTTCATTTGAACTGTATGTTATGCAGGTACTCGAAAGAAAAACAAACAGCAGTGTTTCAAACACGTTCATATTGATCTGTTTAAAGCTTATATGTAATTGTGTGCACAAACTACTTGAACCTTCACTGAAACAGCAGTTTGCTTGCAGAGTGTATTTATGAGTTCCGGTTTAACCATAACGTGCAGATATTATTTTTGTGAAATTGAGTGGACGCCCAGTATTAAGCGGGTGTCGGGGGACAGCTACAACAGATAAGCTATCTTTTGAACTTGACATTTGTCTAATTTCGGAATCTCCACTATTACATAGGCAGTATTTATGCAGTGACTAAAATAAGTTCATGAAATTTAAAATACGCTTGAGACTGTGGGCGAACAGGTGAAATGGGCGCTCATTAAATCTTGCTATTTGCACAAGATAATCCCAAGTTTAGAGAAACCAGAAACATAGGGCATATTCCTAACAACCTGTGGACAACTTACAACACACAACGGTCTGTACTTAAAGCAGAACATTTTCGCTTTCATTGATTCTATCGAGTCGAAGCTTGAAGCCCATTCGAAATTCAAGAAGCCCCATCCTTGCCCTTTTCATAATGTATTTTTGGCCTATATCCTACTTCAGTATGTATTACAGATTCATCGTTCATTCCTTCCCATTTTCATCTATTTTGCCTAAAATGCGATATACTCTCTTATGACGAATAACATACACTCAACTTTCTAACACTTCATTGCTTCATTACTTCATCCATTTCTCAGCAGCCTCTGACAGACTGCATTTCTGCTTAGCGCGCTTTGCGTTTGTCCCATACTACACGGATCGCATTGCTACTGCGTCTGGCCTGAGAACTGAAATCGGCCAGAACGTTTGTTTAACAGTTCCAGTAGAGAACAGGCGTATACCTTTGCGTTCGGGTGGGATTCGACACCATGGGGCCGAGCAAACTGCGTCAAGCGTTAGGCTTTGGGAGGTATCCGGTTACAACCTTGGCCGGGGCGTCAGATACACTTTCCATGGTACCTTCATGTAACAGCTGGGATAGTATCTCCACTTGGGCCACGTCGAGTATTTACACAAACCTTCCTACTCATTGTCCGCTAACATTCGATGCTACAGAGTCTCCTCTCTGAATTTATGCTTATTAAAATTTGCAGCCTCAGTAAAGCCTGACGCCAACAGATGAGTTCATTAACCTCGGTAAGGTGTACAAGTATTATGTTTTCGGACATTATCCATCGTCTTGTCTATTCTTTAAAAGACCGTCCTGTTTCTTTTTCAAAAGACAACGTTTCGGAGACTGGATTCTGTCCCCGTCCTCAGGAAAATCCTACTCAGTTGGGTCCAACAGATAGAGCTAGCCCCTATCTCCAGGCCATAATGCTACCATCTTCACAAACCTTTAGATCTTATCAGTAAGGGTATTCGATTTGACTACTTTCTACTGGCCTATGTGCTCTTAGCTGTTCATTCACAAATGTTACGTAATTTTGTGATAATGAATCTAAAGTCATAATAGAGAGAATATGGGGACATGGACAGACAGCATTTACAAGTCTGTAAAACAATGGCACTACCGAGCCTGATGTAACGCAGTGAAACGTGTACTCTCAGAGGAAGGGATGAAAGACGGGTGGAAGCAGCGGAGATGAAGTATGTAGGAGGTTACACTGTATGGGCAAGGAAAGGGGCGAGTAAATAAGGTCATACCTAGGAAGACAAAGGCGTATAAACAAATACAGGAAAAGAAGAAAAACTGGCTGGAAGATGTACTCGTACACAGGATTCCATCAGACAGAGCTCACGAGCGATTTTTTCTTCTCAACCGACCGGAAGATGGCTTGAATTTTTAGGGCAGAAGGGCGGAGAAAGCTCAGCACTTGGAAACTGATAAAGGTGGTGACGATAATTATGATGATGATGTCAGAAAGGCAGGTATGCTGCGTTCCAGGTTTGTATGTTTCACAGCGTGTTCATGACAGACAAGAGAGAGATATTATACTGTCTCCATGATGTGCAGATTTTCATATTAATGAGCGGGCAGACTGCGATGATGTCTCTTTGACCGGCCGAATTGCTGAAGTGGGACTTGGTTAATTCATCACCAGGGGCTGAACCGACTTACAAAGACAAGAGAAGCCATTTCTTGCTAACCCCTGCCGTAGCTACTTGATATGCATTGCGTTTTCGGTCCCTTTGTTTTCACACAGCAGACACTTTAGTTAGCGTTGATACATCGAGTGAAGCGCGAGGGGGAGGGGGAGGGGTGAAACGTGGTCATGCCTTACAGCGTACGGGATTATCTCGGTGCGCGTGCATAGGGTCCGTGCCTTCCAGTGTCTTTAGAGAGGGTGCCCTCCCTTCAGGTGATGTATAACTGCAAGGGCCATTCTCAGTATCTTTCCTTCTGATGCAAGTCTTTATCTTATTACGGGGTTCCTCACTTCTTTGTGTTTGAGAATCGGGTGCTGAAGTGAATGTTTCGACCTAAGGGGGATGACGTAGGACAAGGGTGGAGAAAACTGTGTAATGAGCCGCTTCGTACATTGTTCTTGCCAAATATTATAAGGGTGATAAGGGCAGGGCATGTGGGAATAGTGAATACAATGTTTTGGTTGACAAGTCTGAAGACAACAGACCACTAGGGGGACCAAGCATTAGATGTGACGACAATATTAAAATTGAACTTAATGAAATAGTTTAGAATTAAGTTGACTAGATTGACATGGTTGGGATAGGAACCAGTGGCGGGCTGCTGCGAACCCGCCGTTGAACTTTCGGTTTCCATAAAGTGCTGGGAATTTATGGAGTAGCTGAGAAAGTATTAACTTCTCTAAGGAATGAACTCTGTAGAGTTAAAATTATATCAGAGACATACGACTCAATTTATGCTATATTATCAGGGTAATTTCTGGCACTGTCAAAACTGTCATTTGTCTTTTATCTTTTTAAATCTATATTTGTTACTTTGAAATTTCTCATAACAACAAATCTTTCTTTATTGTTATATGTAGTTCCTCAAATGGCAATATCATATAATATCTATTATTCATGTTTGAAATTCAAATACTGGGCTTGAATCTTTACCGAGGCATCAACCACGCTCACCTACATTCTTTGTTGTAATACTCAGTTAATCCAAAAAACTTCAGAAATAGTATTTTAAAGTATGTTCCTTTCTTTATCAATCATTCCAGCTCTTTGTAAATAGCATCTCTCATGTGAAAATGTAACTCTTCAGCGCTGTCAATAAAACTGATGTCATTACATCACTGAGAGTATGAACAGGCAATGAGTTTTAAGGGCTGTGAAAATTGATTAATTATATTAACATATTTGGAGTCTGTTCACTGTCTACAATACACATGTTTTCAGTGATTTATAAATTGTTTTAAAAATTTGTCAGTATGGCAATAAATGACCTAACAATGGATACAGCTATCTCCTGAAACGTCGTGGATGTAAGATATACCTAATATAATAGGAAATCTCGATCGTAACATTAGTATAAAATAACGTATTTAATTACTGTCAGCGTCTTTTATTTTTTATTAATGTCTGTCAGTCGCTTGCCTTCCTTCACCAAATTCATCTCTTACATTTCCGCCCCTGTAAGTACAAGATTATTTTGAACAAAAAATAGTCGTCACAATCCATTAATACATGTACTCGTAGATACTGAAAACTAATGCTGGTTCGAAGAATATAATCTGGTTTGTGAAGCCTTCATTCACTGTGCCCGGTTTCGGCAATTTACTGCTGTACCCGCAATCATAATGACGCAGTTCGTTCAGTTACAGATGCTGAGTTAGCTTCATCCCACATCAGCCCCTCTCCTACTTCTTACACTTCGCCCTGAAGGTTTGTAAGTCCATGATATCATCACCCATTCCAGCTTCATGTTCCCTCCATCTCATCCTACAAGTATGAAAATTTTTAGTCGGGGGGTGGAGTCCAGCTGGGTCCACTCGACACGACGGTCACTGATTGGCCTATTGTAGCCTGGCCCGGGTGATTATGATGATGGAGAATTTGGTGGAATGAAGATTGGCAGGGAAACCGAAGTACTAGGAGAAAACCCGCCCCAGCGCCACTTTGTTCACCACAAATCCCACTTGACCAGATCCGGGATCGAACTCGGGCCGCCGCGGTGGGATGAAAATCTTCAACTGCATTGCTGACCTCATGTACCTCATGCGGTTGTTCCGTTTTTTCCTACCTAATCGCGTAAATAACGCTGCGAAAGTTATTAATTTAAGTTTAACTCTTCTTTCCTTTATCCCATGTAAGAATATATTGTCAGGTGTAGGGTGGTACGCGCGACTAAAATGACGAGTTCTAGTTAGGATGATTGGAACTATTAGCACCTTGGTTACAAGTTCCCTTAATCACATTTAAGTACAGCGCTATCACTGATTTACACATTTTACAGTTTACTGTTGCACACGCACTAGGCTTTCTGTTTCCACTAGTCGACAGCTAGCCACAGATCAGAACAGAAACTGTCACTATGAAGTCGTCTTCTCTTCAACGAACTGCCTTGGCTACCTTCCACCGAGAACTCAGAACTTAAAACTTACAGTTTAGAACTAAACTGTAGCGCCGTTTGTTTTTAAGATAACTCTTTTGCACGGACCCCACGAGAAACACCATCTCACACTGTTGTGGATGCATGTTTATCCTTGCGTTGCCTGGTGACAGACTTCCTATATCTCCGTGCTTTTGCTCGGCGCGGACCGCATAGGAATCAGTTTCCGTAGTGTTGAGGTTTGTTCATCGAGCCGTTAACAACGGTCTGGTCATCCATGCTGCAATATAGTTCACTTCCAGTGGTTATTCGCAATATTTTGCCCATATCTTGAATTTAAATGTTTCTCATGTTTCTCAGAAAGAAACAGCTATTATTTTATTATCCGACGATCTTTGTAAATGGGACACAATTTCATGTGAGCTGGGATCTGTTTTATATTCATTATTTCTATAAAGTTTATGTTTCAAAGCACTAACCAGTTTTTGTAAAATTTGAAGTATTTTTCTTCTGTGTTATTTTGTAGAACTAGTTATCTACTAGACTAATAAAAAGCCCTATGAAATTTTTCCCTTCTCACTGGCCACGACTCTTTTTGTTGCATACACGAATAACATGTTGACATAACTTAACTGTACTGCACAGAGACCCGACTTCTCTTGCTACTACCTCAGTTACAATGAAGCATATGAACCATTCGCATTTTTATTTCCGGACTGAAACGCCACAGAGTGAGGAGAAATAATCCCGACATCTTCACAGCAGAAGTAGTGAAAGCGAACGAGAGAAGGTCTATACGCTTATACGACATTGTGTCACCGAACAGGTTAATGTGGCGGTAATGCCCTAAGCCAGCATGCATGCGGAGCTCGGTTCGAGCCTCGGACAGGACAGCGGGTATCCTGAAAGGATTTTCTATGATTTTTCAGTTTCATCGGACAGATGTCGCAATGATATCCGATTTGGTCACGACCACTTCCTTCCAATTCATTTTCAATTCACAGTACAGGAATAAAGTTACCGTCTGACACTAAAAGCCTAATTTATTACTAGGGACCGGATTTCAATGCAAATGCACATTTCTTTCGTGCAAGCAAAAAGTGTGTTCTTTTGAAAATATATCTGAATTATTTGATTTCTTAAATTTTAGACGTGATTTGATGGTGCATATAAATGTATATTTTGCCTGTTTTATGAATAAGCATATTATTTTCGAAGATCTCTATTTACGCTGCATATTTCATTTTAAAATATTTATTAGTATATATATATATATATATATAT